>NW_022881313.1:0-25216 GCF_004382145.1 Drosophila mauritiana | reverse complement strand
ACAGCGGTGGCAGCAGCGTTGGCAGCGATGGCAGCGTTGCCGTAGCCGCCCGGGCGTCCTCCAGCGACGAAAACGCCTCCTCAAGTACACCAACGGGTTCTGGCACTCCATTCGACGCCAGGGCAACCAATTTCGCCTGCGTCGGCGCCGAGCTCTTAGAGGCCAGATGGCTTCTGCGCCTGCCTCGTCTGGATTTCCTCGAGGCACTACATTCCGCTCAGGCACTCGCGCTGCTGTCGCTCTCGGTCGGCATAACTCCGATGGTGGCTCCTCCTACCGTCGACGCCAGCAACCGTATGCTCGTTTGCTCACTGACAAAAGGTAGATGCTCTAGAGCTCCACCTATCGGTAGCGTCTGGTAGCACTAAACTGTCCCTAGACACAAACCCTAGCAGTGACTGCCACCAATAAGCTTTTTGACAGCTGCTCAAAAAGCTTACTCGAAAAACTTACTCGTAAGCTCGCCTCGCAGCACGTGCGGAGTGGAAAATTTCCAATAGTTTATTGTTAATAATTTCCAAACCGCTTGTTTTTAACACTCGACAATTTTCACTCGACTTCCGCGGAGCACTAAATCACCGATTTAATTACTTTCCAACAAGGAAAACTTAGTTATTCGCAATCTGTACACGAGCGCAACGAAAACACGTCCGTCGTTAATCCATTCATGCGCGTCACTAATTAGATGACGAGGCATTTGGCTACCTTAAGAGAGTCATAGTTACTCCGCCGTTGACCCGCGCTTACTTGAATTTCTTCACTTTGACATTCAGAGCACTGGGCAGAAATCACATTGTGTCAACACCCGCTAGGGCCATCACAATGCTTTGTTTTAATTAGACAGTCGGATTCCCCAAGTCCGTGCCAGTTCTGAATTGATTGTTAATTGATAATCGTTATAATTGATAAGAACTAATTGGTTTAACCCAAATAGTATTCTTAAAAATTTTAGCAAGAAAGTTCCACAATTGGCTACGTAACTAAACTATCCGGGGAACAAGTAACTAACATAAATGCTAGAAACTCTATTTACCCAGAACGAGCACATAAACCATGTTATTGTTTCCCAATCAAGCCCGACTATCTCAATCTTCAGAGCCAATCCTTATCCCGAAGTTACGGATCTAATTTGCCGACTTCCCTTACCTACATTATTCTATCGACTAGAGACTCTTCACCTTGGAGACCAGCTGCGGATATTGGTACGGCCTGTTGAGAAGTTTGCGTGTCCCCACCATAAATTTTCAAGGTCCGAGGAGAAAATATCGACACAACAGTATATGTCATGCTCTTCTAGCCCATCTACCATATCTCTCTGCGAAAGACTTCCATGGTAGTACGGCTATAAAACAGAAAAGAAAACTCTTCCGATATCTCTCGACGGCTTCTTTATGGTCGTTCCTGTTGCCAGGATGAGCACGAGGCCCATATTTAATAACAAACGGATACTCAACAGGTTACGGAATTGGAACCGTATTCCCTTTCGTTCAAAATTATTCAAGTGTATTATATTCGCTTTGTTTATATAGTTAGGCATTTTTGTTTTACTTGAAAATTTTCGGCTTTCGCCTTGAACTTAGGACCGACTAACTCGTGATCAACCACTGTTCACACGAAACCCTTCTCCACTTCAGTCCTCCAAGGTCTCATTCGATTATTTGCTACTACCACCAAGATCTGTACCAATGGCAGCTCCATGCAGGCTTACGCCAAACACTTCTACGCATACCATTGTACCTTCCTACTCACTAAAGTTTCAAAATTTATATCACAAGTAATATAAATCATCTACTTTAGCGGTAATGTATAGGTATACAACTTAAGCGCCATCCATTTTAAGGGCTAGTTGCTTCGGCAGGTGAGTTGTTACACACTCCTTAGCGGATTTCGACTTCCATGATCACCGTCCTGCTGTTTTAAGCAACCAACGCCTTTCATGGTATCTGCATGAGTTGTTAATTTGGGCACCGTAACATTACGTTTGGTTCATCCCACAGCGCCAGTTCTGCTTACCAAAAGTGGCCCACTGGGCACATTATATCATAACCTTGAACTTCATATCAAGAAAGTTAAGGTTCTTACCCATTTAAAGTTTGAGAATAGGTTAAGATCGTTTCGACCCTAAGGCCTCTAATCATTCGCTTTACCAGATAAGATTATTTTATATATAATATTAAAATGCACCAGCTATCCTGAGGGAAACTTCGGAAGGAACCAGCTACTAGATGGTTCGATTGGTCTTTCGCCCCTATACTCAATTCTGACAATCGATTTGCACGTCAGAACTGTTTCGGTCTTCCATCAGGGTTTCCCCTGACTTCAACCTGATCAAGTATAGTTCACCATCTTTCGGGTCACAGCATATATGCTCAAGGTACGTTCCAGTTAGAGGCATAAATAATATAAATATACATTATACATAACTATATAGAACGCCCCGGGATTGTGTTAATTAGCTATAAATAGCTAAAAAACTAATCCCATTATTAGTCAAGTTAATTACGCTATTAGGTTTACATCCCAATAACTTGCACATATGTTAGACTCCTTGGTCCGTGTTTCAAGACGGGTCCCGAAGGTATCCTGAATCTTTCGCATTGTTAATCATACAAGAGCATATAATAAACACAAAAATCAATGATAATTATGCCCCGAAAAATAACGCTCTGTAATAATATAAATCTATCAGCACTTTATCAAATTAATAACATTTATTCTGTGTTAAAATGCAAGCAATTTAATTGGAATAAACTATAAGTTATATTTTATGATAAATTTGGGATATGCTAATAGATTACAATGTCCTTATATGGAAAAAATGCACATTATTCTTAATAATATTATTTAAATATTACAATTTTAATGATGAATTTTCCATAACGGATATTCAGGTTCATCGGGCTTAACCTCTAAGCAGTTTCACGTACTGTTTAACTCTCTATTCAGAGTTCTTTTCAACTTTCCCTCACGGTACTTGTTTACTATCGGTCTCATGGTTATATTTAGTTTTAGATGGAGTTTACCACCCACTTAGTGCTGCACTATCAAGCAACACGACTCTTTGGAAACATCATCTAGTAATCATTAACGTTATACGGGCCTGGCACCCTCTATGGGTAAATGGCCTCATTTAAGAAGGACTTAAATCATTAATTCTCATACTAGAATATTGACGCTCCATACACTGCATCTCACATTTGCCATATAGACAAAGTGACTTAGTGCTGAACTGTTTTCTTTTCGCTCGCCGCTACTAAGAAAATCCTTGTTAGTTTCTTTTCCTCCCCTAATTAATATGCTTAAATTCAGGGGGTAGTCCCATATGAGTTGAGGTTGTATATATAACTATTTTTTGCCATAAATTCTTTATATATAAATGATAAAACAATCAATTAAATTCGTTATAAATAGTTCCAATAGTTCTTGTAAGCAAAGTTATTTTTTATCCATTTAACGAACCAACGAAGAATAATAACAAAACCAAGATTTTTCTTTTTCCGAATCATTAATAAGAGACAATTCTAGATGAAAAATATTTCAATTTTTTATGCTAGACATTTCTCAGTATTATTTGATTGAAAAGAAAAATATTTCTCTTCGTTTTTCACATTCAAATGTGAGATAATGTTTTTCATTTCTTTTTTAATATTATGAATAAAATCATTATTTAATCCAATAATATACCATATGCTTATAAAAAATTTATAAACAACTTAATTAGCATAGTCTTACAACCCTCAACCATATGTAGTCCAAGCAGCACTATAAAATTAATTAAAGTACATAACAGCATGGACTGCGATATGCGTTCAAAATGTCGATGTTCATGTGTCCTGCAGTTCACACGATGACGCACAGTTTGCTGCGTTCTTCATCGACCCATGAGCCGAGTGATCCACCGCTTAGAGTTTTATAATTCATTTTTATAATATCAATATTGTTTTTATTGAAAGAAATTAAAAATACACCATTTTACTGGCATATATCAATTCCTTCAATAAATTTATTTTTATACCTAAAAATAAATGTTGCGATATGTCTTAGTTTCATATAAGCATTATGTATCATAAAAATCTGGTTATGGTTTGCTATTTTGGGTGACACATACTGCAAAATTTATATAAAACATTAACCTGATGGATGACAGGTACAAACATTGTATTTTAGGTTGTTGCATTAGCCAACGTATGCTCATAACATAGATGAACAATACATATTCGCAACGCGTGTATATTATGGTCCATATACACACACTTATTTTGAATACCACATTCAAAATTATTTTAATTTTAATTCGACTTCTACTTTCAAATTTTGTTCAGTTTCTTCGATTTCCATTTTCGAGAATTTGTTTTTATAGGAAACGCCATTGTTGTAGTAGGTACTGCCACAAATACGCACAACAACATTAATAATGTTAAAGTCTTTTTATGAGGTTGCCAAGCCCCACATATAAAATAAAAGCCATCTTCATTTTATTTTGACTTTAACTTTTGATTCCGTGGAATCATTTTGTAATATTTTTATTTTGGTAAATTGTATTTATTTGTATTATAACAAATGTTTATTAACGATAAGGATATTATACAATAATGATCCTTCCGCAGGTTCACCTACGGAAACCTTGTTACGACTTTTACTTCCTCTAAATAATCAAGTTCGGTCAACTTTTGCGAAACAACCGTAACACGCAAGGCGTCACAGTGATCACGTCCGGAGACCTCACTAAATAATTCAATCGGTAGTAGCGACGGGCGGTGTGTACAAAGGGCAGGGACGTAATCAATGCGAGTTAATGACTCACACTTACTGGGAATTCCAAGTTCATGTGAACAGTTTCAGTTCACAATCCCAAGCATGAAAGTGGTTCAGCGGTTTACCCGGACCTCTCGGTCTAGGAAATACACGTTGATACTTTCATTGTAGCGCGCGTGCAGCCCAGGACATCTAAGGGCATCACAGACCTGTTATTGCTCAATCTCATTATTGCTAGACGCAATTTGTCCATTTAAGAAGCTAGTGTCCTTATAATGGGACAAACCAACAGGTACGGCTCCACTTACATAAACACATTCAAACACAATAAACATTTTACTGCCACCATGAATGAAGGCTACATAAGCTTCAGCACCATAATCCTGAAGATATCTATTTAATATATTTGAGTCTCGTTCGTTATCGGAATTAACCAGACAAATCACTCCACGAACTAAGAACGGCCATGCACCACCACCCATAGATTCGAGAAAGAGCTATCAATCTGTCTTACACACTTATGTTCGGACCTGGTAAGTTTTCCCGTGTTGAGTCAAATTAAGCCGCAGGCTCCACTCCTGGTGGTGCCCTTCCGTCAATTCCTTTAAGTTTCAGCTTTGCAACCATACTTCCCCCGGAGCCCAAAAGCTTTGGTTTCCCGGGAAGCGACTGAGAGAGCCATAAAAGTAGCTACACCCAATTGCTAGCTGGCATCGTTTATGGTTAGAACTAGGGCGGTATCTGATCGCCTTCGAACCTCTAACTTTCGTTCTTGATTAATGAAAACATCTTTGGCAAATGCTTTCGCTTAAGTTAGTCTTACGACGGTCCAAGAATTTCACCTCTCGCGTCGTAATACTAATGCCCCCAAACTGCTTCTATTAATCATTACCTCTTGATCTGAAAACCAATGAAAGCAGAACAGAGGTCTTATTTCATTATCCCATGCACAGAATATTCAGGCATTTGAAGCCTGCTTTAAGCACTCTAATTTGTTCAAAGTAATAGTACCGGCCCACAATAACACTCGTTTAAGAGCACTAGTGCAGGTTTTTAAATAGGAGGAACATATGAAAAAATACAAGTATTTAATCACATATAAGAACTCCACCGGTAATACGCTTACATACATAAAGGTATAGTACTAACCACAATTGTAAGTTGTACTACCCGTATGAAGCACAAGTTCAACTACGAACGTTTTAACCGCAACAACTTTAATATACGCTATTGGAGCTGGAATTACCGCGGCTGCTGGCACCAGACTTGCCCTCCAATTGGTCCTTGTTAAAGGATTTAAAGTGTACTCATTCCAATTACAGGGCCTCGGATATGAGTCCTGTATTGTTATTTTTCGTCACTACCTCCCCGAGCTGGGAGTGGGTAATTTACGCGCCTGCTGCCTTCCTTAGATGTGGTAGCCGTTTCTCAGGCTCCCTCTCCGGAATCGAACCCTGATTCCCCGTTACCCGTTGCAACCATGGTAGTCCTAGATACTACCATCAAAAGTTTGATAGGGGCAGACATTTGAAAGATCTGTCGTCGGTACAAGACCATACGATCTGCATGTTATCTAGAGTTCAACCAATATAACGATCTTGCGATCGCTTGGTTTTAGGCCTAATAAAGCACATGTCCCATAAGGTTCATGTTTTAAATTGCATGTATTAGCTCTAGAATTAACCACAGTTATCCAAGTAACTGTTAACGATCTAAGGAACCATAACTGATATAATGAGCCTTTTGCGGTTTCACTTTTAATTCGTGTGTACTTAGACATGCATGGCTTAATCTTTGAGACAAGCATATAACTACTGGCAGGATCAACCAGAATAATGTTTTTCCTTCATATTCCATTCATATATTTTGAATCGAAATAAGCAATATAATAGATATATAGATATATAGATTTTTCACTTTATATAATTCCATGATTTTTATTATATTGAATAAAATTCAATATTTCGCCTTTGGGTAAAATTTTAAATATATAAGTAAAAAAATCCATTCGATTACGGCCATTTTTATATAGCATTCGTAATCCATATTTTCATTTTTAATTTATACTTGTTTTACCAATATAACAAGAATTTCATCTAATTATTGTAATATATATATTTCTATAATTTTATCTTTTTATACATACATATTTCATTATAAAATATCATTTTATTTCCAACATACATAATTATTGTATCACACATGTACAATTTTTGTTTAACCATATAAATATTAAGTTAAATCATTTGCATTTTGAAGATAAATTTAAAATTTATCTCTTTTCATATATATCTCTGGTAATATATAACATAAAAACCAAGCGCATATGATAATATTTCCACATTTAATATATAATTTTATATTTCTTTCATAAGAATCCATATTTGTATTATACCGTAACGATATAATATCCAACTATACGGCAGGTATAAATTAATATTTGCCTGCCTCCAAAAATTAACGATAATATATGGAAACGATTTGTTATTCTATATATAATAGAAACTTGACTTTTGTTTCAACGATATTATCTATAAAGCGTATATTCCTATTATCCGCGGAGCCAAGTCCCGTGTTCTATAGAACTGAGAAACAAATTTGTACGGATAATAATATACTTTATTGTATGTAACCAATATAAACATAATCCGAAATAAATATTTCGAATAATGCGGGAGGTCGGCAACCACTGCCTACCTATAGTAGTTTTTTGAACCCGCTGTCCTCAAAGCGGGTATTTTCAATTCCGTTTGCCACCCAACATACGGGCTATTCTCTTATATATTAAGAGATTATAGGAACATTTCATTTTTTTTCCATTATTCATATATAATATGATTATTTTTCCCTTATACATATAATAATTAATCATTTTCATATGTATATTATTTATTTACTCATATTATTGCCAAAATCATATGAATACATAAGTTTTGAACAATATGAGAGGTCGGCAACCACTGCCTACCTATAGTAGTTTTTGAACCTCTGTCGTAATTCCGGTCGTTTACACTACTATACCCTCTCACTATAATGGCTTTTCTCTATAATACTAAGAGAATGTGGGATATTTTCAGCATTTTTTTCCCTTATACATATAATAATTAATCATTTTCATATGTATATTATTTAATTTACTCATATTATTGCCAAAATCATATGAATACATAAGTTTTGAACAATATGAGAGGTCGGCAACCACTGCCTACCTATAGTAGTTTTTGAACCTCTGTCGTAATTCCGGTCGTTTACACTACTATACCCTCTCACTATAATGGCTTTTCTCTATAATACTAAGAGAATGTGGGATATTTTCAGCATTTTTTCCCTTATACATATAATAATTAATCATTTTCATATGTATATTATTTAATTTACTCATATTATTGCCAAAATCATATGAATACATAAGTTTTGAACAATATGAGAGGTCGGCAACCACTGCCTACCTATAGTAGTTTTTGAACCCTCTGTCGTAATTCCGGTCGTTTACACTACTATACCCTCTCACTATAATGGCTTTTCTCTATAATACTAAGAGAATGTGGGATATTTTCAGCATTTTTTCCCTTATACATATAATAATTAATCATTTTCATATGTATATTATTTAATTTACTCATATTATTGCCAAAATCATATGAATACATAAGTTTTGAACAATATGAGAGGTCGGCAACCACTGCCTACCTATAGTAGTTTTTGAACCTCTGTCGTAATTCCGGTCGTTTACACTACTATACCCTCTCACTATAATGGCTTTTCTCTATTATACTAAGAGAATGTGGGATATTTTCAGCATTTTTTCCCTTATACATATAATAATTAATAATTTTCATATGTATATTATTTAATTTACTCATATAATTGCCAAAATCATATGAATACATAAGTTTTGAACAATATGAGAGGTCGGCAACCACTGCCTACCTATAGTAGTTTTTGAACCTCTGTCGTAATTCGGTCGTTTACACTACTATACCCTCTCACTATAATGGCTTTTCTCTATAATACTAAGAGAATGTGGGAATATTTCAGCATTTTTTCCCCTATACATATAATAATTAATAATTTTCATATGTATAATTATTTAATTTACTCATATAATTGCCAAAATCATATGAATACATAAGTTTTGAACAATATGAGAGGTCGGCAACCACTGCCTACCTATAGTAGTTTTTTGAACCCTCTGTCGTAATTCGGTCGTTTACACTACTATACCCTCTCACTATAATGGCTTTTCTCTATAATACTAAGAGAATGTGGGAATATTTCAGCATTTTTTCCCCTATACATATAATAATTAATAATTTTCATATGTATATTATTTAATTTACTCATATAATTGCCAAATCATATAAATACATAAGTTTTGAACAATATCAGAGGTCAGCAACGGTCCTTTCCTCTATAATACTAAGATAATATGGGAATATTTTCAGCATTTTTTCCCTTATACATTTATACATATAATAATTAATCATTTTCATATGTATATTATTTAATTTACTCATATTATTGCCAAAATCATATAAATACATAAGTTTTGAACAATATCAGAGGTCAGCAACGGTCTTTTCCTCTATAATACTAAGATAATGTGGGGAATATTTCATCATTTTTTCCCTTATACATTTATACATATAATATTTAATCATTTTATATGTATTTATTTAATTTACTCATATAATTGCCAAAATCATATAAATACATAAGTTTTGAACAATATCAGAGGTCGGCAACGGTCTTTCCTCTATAATACTAAGATAATGGGAATTTTCAGCATTTTTTCCCTTATACATATAATAATTAATCATTTTCATATGTATATTATTTAATTTACTCGTATAATTGCCAAAATCCTATGAAGACATAAGAGAATACAATATGAGAGGTCGGCGCAACCATAATATAGTAGTTGATGACGAGGTGTTTGGCAACTTGATACAATTCTTTAAAAAGTCTTTATATTAATTATATGATAGGGACAATATCATATGCGTCACTAAATTGATGACGAGGTTTTGGCAACGTGACACAAATCATTAAAGTCTTTATATTAATTATATGATAGAGACAATATCATATGCGTCACTAAATTGATGACGAGGTATTTGGCAACTTGATAGAATTCTTTAAAGTCTTTATATCAAAAATTATATGATAGGGACAATATCATATGCGTCACTAAATTGATGACGAGGTGTTTGGCAACTTGACACAATTCATTAAAGTCTTTATATTAATTATATGATAGCAATATCATATGCGTCACTAAATTGATGACGAGGTATCAACTTGATACAATTCTTTAAAGTTTTTATATCAAATTATATGATAGGGACAATATCATATGCGTCACTAAATTGATGACGAGGTGTTTGGCAACTTGACACAATTCATTAAAGTCTTTATATTAATTATATGATAGGGACAATATCATATGCGTCACTAAATTGATGACGAGGTATTTGGCAACTTGAGTGGGAGCGTCACTAAATTGATGACGACAACTTGACACAATTCATTAAAGTCTTTACAATATCATATACCAATTCTTGCGGATCGACAGCAAATTGTTAGCAAATTGTTCACAGTTGTAAGTCCCGTTACTTGTGCCCAGCCACTTCGCGTCGCGTGATCTTGTCGCGCGTTTTGATTGGCCCAGCCAACGTACCTAACGGTAGTTCGCACTAACACCATCGCACACCGAGTGTGCGTGTTATCAGCGCAAAAAACCCAGTGCTCGAAGCAGCGGTATAATTGCAAAGCAGCAGCCACGTGCTGCCTGGCTCACCGGCTTACGGTGCCCAGCTTCCCCCCCCCCCCCCTCTCACTCCTTATCAACTTTGGAGAAGATGGACTGGCAGGCCCCCGCGCACCCAAGCTTGGAACAACACCACGCAAAAAGGCTCTGAGAACACGCAAGAGCAGCTCCAGCAGCGAGGGAAGCACCTCGCATACAGAGCCGGGCGAGATAAAGCGAAAACCGGCAAAGAAAGCACAGGGAGAGGAGCTGGAAGATAAGCCAAGCACTAGCGCAGCTCTGCGCAAGAAGCTCGCCAACAACGCCTTCGCTTTACTCTCGACCGAAGAAGACGAGTACGACCAAGAGAGCTCTGATGACGAACCCGGACCTAAAGACGATTCCAAGCCCAAGACCCCCGAGAAACCAAAGCCCACCCCGAAGACCATCAAGCCACCTCCGATTTTTATCCCCGATGACCAACATCTCGGCACTCGTCAAGATGATCACGACTCTTGTAGGCCCGAAGAACAATTTTACCTACAAGACCGTGAATGGCAACAACGTACGTGTCATGATGCCGGACAAAGAGTCCTATACAGCTCTGCGTCTCCAACTTGTGGCCCAAAACAAGAGGCATCGGACTTTCCAGCCGAAAGATGAACGTGCATACAAGGTTGTCATCAAAGGACTCCACCACTCCACCGATCGTGAGGAAATCATTGAAGACCTTCGCAGACAAGGGCACGCTGTTAGAGATCTGCACAATCCCATTGGCAGAAGAACTAAAGAACCGCTGGGAATATTCTTCGCCAACCTGGAGCCTTCCAGCAACAACAAAGACGTCTACCAAGTCAAGCGGATCTGCAGGTCGGTAGTAACCATTGAACCGCCGCAGAAGTTCAACGACGTGCCTCAATGCTTCAGGTGCCAAGGATTCGGTCATACACAGCGTTACTGCTTCCTGGAATACCGATGTGTAAAGTGTGGAGGCCCTCACGAATCGAGGGCATGTGAGAAGAGGGAGGACGACAAAGCGTGCTGCTTCCACTGCCAGGCGGACCATCCTGCGTCTTTCAAGGGATGCCCTGCATACAAAAGGGCCAAAGCACTCGCTGCTCCGAAAACAGGCCCGTCGCTAATGCTAACAAGGCGCCGCCCGTGGCATCACCAAACGTCACCTCTGGCAGGAGCTACCGAGACGCCCTCAACGGAGTGCACGCAGCACCGCAGAATCCCACAACCCCAGTCCAAACCCAAACAGAAACCCCACACTCCGGTCAGATGTTCGCTCGCATGGAAGGAATGATGGAAAGGATGATGGAGCGCATGTTCACCCAGATGACACAGCTGGTGGCCACCATTCTCAACAGCAAGTCATGCAACTAAAGCTCCACCTAGTCGTCTGGAATGCGAACGGCCTGCAGAACAGCAAGGCCATAGTCGAGCACCATCTGAAGACCCACCAGATCGATATCCTACTCGTAGCCGAAACCCACTTCTCCCCCAGATCCCACTTTAATATCAGCGGATATGACCTCATCCATGCAGACCATCCTTCTGGCAGAGCACGCGGTGGAGCAGCCATCCTCATCAGGAGCGGTATTCAATACCTAGAGCTGCCCGCGTTTCAGCAAGACTGGGCACAATGTCCTGTCATCAGGATTGTCAGCCCGCAAGGAGATTTAGACATTGGAGCGGTCTACTTTCCCCCAGATACCGCATAACAGCATCTCACTCAGTGAGTTCTTCGAGCATTTTGGGCCCCGCTTCATAGCAGCTGGAGATTATAACGCCAAACATTCTTGGTGGGGATCGCGCGCCAACAACCCCAAAGGGAAAACTCTGTTTGGGTACCTGCAACGCCACCGACTGGACTGCCACTCCACTGGCGAGCCCACTCACTGGCCAACGAATCCCCTCAAGACTCCAGACCTACTGGACTTTGCTGTGTCGAAAGGCATAGGGCATGCGAAGATCAGCTGCACAACAAATGCTGATCTCCTGTCAGACCACTGTGCAATAAACGTGCTAATCAACACGCCAGTCCTCAGGAAAACCCCGCTCAGAAGGCTCACTGGAAAATATACCGACGCCGCCAAGTTCGCGTCCTGGATGCTCTCCACCGTCAATCCGAACCCCATCCTCAACACACCCAGGAACATTGATGAAGCTATCGGGAATCTCACCAGGCAGATGCAAAACGCTGCGGAATTCGCAAGCCCACCGCCACCAAAGACTGCGAGAACACCTAGCAGGGACCTCCACCTCTGGTCCCGGAAATTGCGGCACTCGTGACTGAGAAGAGGCGTCTCAGGAGAGTTTGGTTCTTGACGCGCAATCCAAGAGACAAAACAGCGCTCAATCACGCCACAAAGGAGTTGAAGGACAAGATCTCCAGCCTACGCCAGGACTCCTTCCTCAGATTCCTCGAGGAACTCTCTCCCGGGGACCCAGACCACAATCTGTGGAACGTCACCCGCCACATTAAACGACCAGCCAAAAAGGTTTCCGCAGTGCGCAAAGCAGATGGATCCTGGTGCCGTTCGGATGCTGAAAGAGCAGAAGCTTTCGCCGAACACCTTTACAACGCCTTCTCTCCGTTCGACTGCTGCACTGCCGAAGAACATGCTGAAACAGCCCGGTTTCTCAATAGCCCAAGCTCTCCCGGTCCCCCGTTGGAACCAGTCGACCCTGAGGAAGTTGCGCAGGAGATTGCTCTACTGAAAACAACAAATCTCCAGGCCTGGATCGTATAGATGCGGCGGCCCTAAAAATGCTCCCATTCCCTGCACACAAATGCTGGCCAGCATTTACAACAGCTGCTTCCGGCTAGGGTACTTCCCGGAAGAGTGGAAAAGAGCAGAGGTTATTGTCCTCCTCAAGCCTGGTAAGCCTGAAGCCAATCTCGCCTCCTATCGTCCGATTAGTTTGCTGGCAATCCTCTCCAAAATACTCGAAAGAGTATTTTTTGCGCAGAGTATGGATGAGGCTGGTTTGATCCCCGATCACCAGTTTGGCTTCAGGCGCTCCCACGGAACACCAGAGCAATGCCACCGGCTAGTCGAACGGATCCTCGAGGCATTCGAGCAAAAGAAATACTGCTGCGCTGTAATGCTCGACGTGAAGCAGGCATTCGACAGAGTTTGGCATCCTGGACTCCTCCATAAACTCAAATCCTACCTCCCAAGCCCCCATTTTACCCTCCTCAAATCCTACACTGAGGGAAGAGCATTCCAAGTCAGATGCGGAAGTGCAATAAGCCTACCCAGACTGATCAGAGCTGGAGTTCCGCAAGGCAGTGCGGACCAATACTGTACACCCTTTACACCGCAGACCTTCCCATAATCCCCTCCAGGAACCTAACTATAGCGACTTATGCAGATGACACGGCTTTCCTCGCCTCCTCATCCGACCCACGAGAAGCCTCCGAAACAATCCAAAGGCAAATGGACGCGCTACATCCCTGGCTCAGCAGGTGGAACATCGTAGAACGCGGAAAAAATCTACCCAAACAACATTTGCACTAAGGAGAGGAGACTGCCCACCGGTCACGCTAAACGGAGTCATCATTCCCAACGCACCCGCACCCAAGTACCTAGGACTTACCCTGGACCGCAGGCTCACTTGGCGTCCCCACATCGTCAGCAAACGCATACAGGCCGATGCGCGTCTGAGGCAGATGCATTGGCTTATTGGGAGAGGGTCCAAGCTAAGGCAGAACCACAAAATCCTGGTGTACAAGGCAATTCTCAAGCCCATCTGGACCTACGGGATACAGCTATGGGGCACGGCAAGCCACACGAATCGCCTGCGTATACAGCGGTTCCAGAATAGGTGCTTGAGAATTGCCTGTAATGCGCATCCCTACCACGAGAATGTCGCCATACATAGGGAACTTGGAATCCCACAAGTCGATGAAATCTCCAGGCTCAGCGAGAGATACCTGAAAAGGCTCGAAAACCACCCTAACACCTCGCCACCAACCTGTTAGACAATAGCCAAACAAGCAGACGTCTCATGAGGAGACACCCTCTCGATCTTCCACAACAATAGACAACACATATAAAACCCGCCACAAATACATGTACAATAGTATCCCTTAAGCTAATGTTCCCCGCAAAACCATTTAATTATTGTCCACTAGGACAGATTTTAAATAAATAAACGCACGCTAAAAAAAAAAAAAAAAAAAAAAAAAAAAAACTAAATTGATGACGACAAAGGCGGCCAACTTGGTGCATATGGATGACCAATACCAAAAATTATATGATAGGGACAATATCATATGCGTCACTAAATTGATGACGCAACTTGACACAATTCATTAAAGTCTTTATATTAATTATATGATATCATATGCGTCACTAAATTGATGACGAGGTATTTCTTTAAGATAGGGTCACTAAATTGATGACGAGGTATTTGGCAACTTGATATAATTCTTTAAAGTCTTTATATCAAAAATTATATGATAGGGACAATATCATATGCGTCACTAAATTGATGACGAGGTGTTTGTTTGGCTACAGGAAAAATCATTTATTTATCGAATCATCAAGCAAAGGATAAGCTTCAGTGGATCGCAGTATGGCAGCTGCTCAACCACTTACAACACCTTGCCTGTTACAAAAGTCGTTTACAATTGATTCTAGGCTTTGTCATTGTATTAAATAATGCTTTTATATGTAACTAGCGCGGCATCAGGTGATCGAAGATCCTCCTAATTTACTATGTTACAAATTACATTGGCATCACATCCATTGTCGTTTTAAAATAAATTATAAACTTTAAATGGTTTAGAAGCCATACAATGCAAATTGCCCCTTATTTATCATTGCAGTCCAGCACGGATACGACCTTAGAGGCGTTCAGGCATAATCCAACGGACGTAGCGTCATACCACTGTTCGCTCGAACAAGTATTGTGCCATTGGTCCGTACCTGCGGTTCCTCTCGTACTACGCAGGAATGCTGTCGCAACAACGTTTTGTCATTAGTAGGGTAAAACTAACCTGTCTCACGACGGTCTAAACCCAGCTCACGTTCCCTTGCATGGGTGAACAATCCAACGCTTGGTGAATTTTGCTTCACAATGATAGGAAGAGCCGACATCGAAGGATCAAAAAGCGACGTCGCTATGACGCTTGGCCGCCACAAGCCAGTTATCCCTATGGTAACTTTTCTGACACCTCTTGTTAAAAACTCTTTAAACCAAAAGGATCGATAGGCCGAGCTTTTGCTGTCCCTGTGTGTACTGAACACCGAGATCAAGTCAGCATTTGCCCTTTTGCTCTATGTGTGGTTTCTGTCCGCACTGAGCTGGCCTTGGGACACCTCCGTTATTATTTGAGAGATGTACCGCCCCAGTCAAACTCCCTACCTGGCAATGTCCTTGAATTGGATCATACCTGAGTAATTGGAGTTATACCAAATTTTCAAATCAAAAATACATAAATGCATCGTTTTATTAAAGAATTTGTTTGCGATTATATAACAAACTCGTGATACTTTGATCAAGAAGCTTGCATCAAAACCCAATACCATAAGATATAATAAATATATCCGTATAATGGCTAGGAAATGATACACGTTCCATTTAATCAAGTAAGTAAGGAAACAATAAGAGTAGTGGTATTTCATTGACGATACCAAACCGAGGTCTAATATCTCCCACTTATTCTACACCTCTTATGTCTCCTTACACTGCCAGATTAGAGTCAAGCTCAAAAGGGTCTTCTTTCCCCGCTAATTATTCCAAGCCCGTTCCCTTGGCTGTGGTTTCGCTAGATAGTAGATAGGGACAGTAGGAATCTCGTTAATCCATTCATGCGCGTCACTAATTAGATGACGAGGCATTTGGCTACCTTAAGAGAGTCATAGTTACTCCCGCCGTTGACCCGCGCTTACTTGAATTTCTTCACTTTGACATTCAGAGCACTGGGCAGAAATCACATTGTGTCAACACCCGCTAGGGCCATCACAATGCTTTGTTTTAATTAGACAGTCGGATTCCCCAAGTCCGTGCCAGTTCTGAATTGATTGTTAATTGATAATCGTTATAATTGATAAGAACTAATTGGTTTAACCAAATAGTATTCTTAAAAATTTTAGCAAGAAAGTTCCACAATTGGCTACGTAACTAAACTATCCGGGGAACAAGTAACTAACATAAATGCTAGAAACTCTATTTACCCAGAACGAGCACATAAACCATGTTATTGTTTCCCAATCAAGCCCGACTATCTCAATCTTCAGAGCCAATCCTTATCCCGAAGTTACGGATCTAATTTGCCGACTTCCCTTACCTACATTATTCTATCGACTAGAGACTCTTCACCTTGGAGACCAGCTGCGGATATTGGTACGGCCTGTTGAGAAGTTTGCGTGTCCCCACCATAAATTTTCAAGGTCCGAGGAGAAAATATCGACACAACAGTATATGTCATGCTCTTCTAGCCCATCTACCATATCTCTCTGCGAAAGACTTCCATGGTAGTACGGCTATAAAACAGAAAAGAAAACTCTTCCGATATCTCTCGACGGCTTCTTTATGGTCGTTCCTGTTGCCAGGATGAGCACGAGGCCCATATTTAATAACAAACGGATACTCAACAGGTTACGGAATTGGAACCGTATTCCCTTTCGTTCAAAATTATTCAAGTGTATTATATTCGCTTTGTTTATATAGTTAGGCATTTTTTTTTTTACTTGAAAATTTTCGGCTTTCGCCTTGAACTTAGGACCGACTAACTCGTGATCAACCACTGTTCACACGAAACCCTTCTCCACTTCAGGCTACTACCACCAAGATCTGTACCAATGGCAGCTCCATGCAGGCTTACGCCAAACACTTCTACGCATACCATTGTACCTTCCTACTCACTAAAGTTTCAAAATTTATATCACAAGTAATATAAATCATCTACTTTAGCGGTAATGTATAGGTATACAACTTAAGCGCCATCCATTTTAAGGGCTAGTTGCTTCGGCAGGTGAGTTGTTACACACTCCTTAGCGGATTTCGACTTCCATGATCACCGTCCTGCTGTTTTAAGCAACCAACGCCTTTCATGGTATCTGCATGAGTTGTTAATTTGGGCACCGTAACATTACGTTTGGTTCATCCCACAGCGCCAGTTCTGCTTACCAAAAGTGGCCCACTGGGCACATTATATCATAACCTTGAACTTCATATCAAGAAAGTTAAGGTTCTTACCCATTTAAAGTTTGAGAATAGGTTAAGATCGTTTCGACCCTAAGGCCTCTAATCATTCGCTTTACCAGATAAGATTATTTTATATAAATATTAAAATGCACCAGCTATCCTGAGGGAAACTTCGGAAGGAACCAGCTACTAGATGGTTCGATTGGTCTTTCGCCCCTATACTCAATTCTGACAATCGATTTGCACGTCAGAACTGTTTCGGTCTTCCATCAGGGTTTCCCCTGACTTCAACCTGATCAAGTATAGTTCACCATCTTTCGGGTCACAGCATATATGCTCAAGGTACGTTCCAGTTAGAGGCATAAATAATATAAATATACATTATACATAACTATATAGAACGCCCCGGGATTGTGTTAATTAGCTATAAATAGCTAAAAAACTAATCCCATTATTAGTCAAGTTAATTACGCTATTAGGTTTACATCCCAATAACTTGCACATATGTTAGACTCCTTGGTCCGTGTTTCAAGACGGGTCCCGAAGGTATCCTGAATCTTTCGCATTGTTAATCATACAAGAGCATATAATAAACACAAAAATCAATGATAATTATGCCATTATATAATTCCGAAAAATTAACGCTCTGTAATAAATATAAATCTATCAGCACTTTATCAAATTAATAACATTTATTCTGTGTTAAAATGCAAGCAATTTAATTGGAATAAACTATAAGTTATATTTTATGATAAATTTGGGATATGCTAATAGATTACAATGTCCTTATATGGAAAAAATGCACATTATTCTTAATAATATTATTTAAATATTACAATTTTAATGATGAATTTTCCATAACGGATATTCAGGTTCATCGGGCTTAACCTCTAAGCAGTTTCACGTACTGTTTAACTCTCTATTCAGAGTTCTTTTCAACTTTCCCTCACGGTACTTGTTTACTATCGGTCTCATGGTTATATTTAGTTTTAGATGGAGTTTACCACCCACTTAGTGCTGCACTATCAAGCAACACGACTCTTTGGAAACATCATCTAGTAATCATTAACGTTATACGGGCCTGGCACCCTCTATGGGTAAATGGCCTCATTTAAGAAGGACTTAAATCATTAATTTCTCATACTAGAATATTGACGCTCCATACACTGCATCTCACATTTGCCATATAGACAAAGTGACTTAGTGCTGAACTGTTTTCTTTTCGCTCGCCGCTACTAAGAAAATCCTTGTTAGTTTCTTTTCCTCCCCTAATTAATATGCTTAAATTCAGGGGTAGTCCCATATGAGTTGAGGTTGTATATATAAACTATTTTTTGCCATAAATTCTTTATATATAAATGATAAACAATCAATTAAATTCGTTATAAATAGTTCCAATAGTTCTTGTAAGCAAAGTTATTTTTTATCCATTTAACGAACCAACGAAGAATAATAACAAAACCAAGATTTTTCTTTTTCCGAATCATTAATAAGAGACAATTCTAGATGAAAAATATTTCAATTTTTTATGCTAGACATTTCTCAGTATTATTTTGATTGAAAAAGAAAATATTTCTCTTCGTTTTTCACATTCAAATGTGAGATAATGTTTTTCATTTCTTTTTTAATATTATGAATAAAATCATTATTTAATCCAATAATATACCATATGCTTATAAAAAATTTATAAACAACTTAATTAGCATAGTCTTACAACCCTCAACCATATGTAGTCCAAGCAGCACTATAAAATTAATTAAAGTACATAACAGCATGGACTGCGATATGCGTTCAAAATGTCGATGTTCATGTGTCCTGCAGTTCACACGATGACGCACAGTTTGCTGCGTTCTTCATCGACCCATGAGCCGAGTGATCCACCGCTTAGAGTTTTATAATTCATTTTTATATAATATCAATATTGTTTTTATTGAAAGAAATTAAAAATACACCATTTTACTGGCATATATCAATTCCTTCAATAAATTTATTTTTATACCTAAAAATAAATGTTGCGATATGTCTTAGTTTCATATAAGCATTATGTATCATAAAAATCTGGTTATGGTTTGCTATTTTGGGTGACACATACTGCAAAATTTATATAAAACATTAACCTGATGGATGACAGGTACAAACATTGTATATTTTAGGTTGTTGCATTAGCCAACGTATGCTCATAACATAGATGAACAATACATATTCGCAACGCGTGTATATTATGGTCCATATACACACACACTTATTTTGAATACCACATTCAAAATTATTTTAATTTTAATTCGACTTCTACTTTCAAATTTTGTTCAGTTTTCGATTTCCATTTTCGAGAATTTGTTTTTATAGGAAACGCCATGTTGTAGTAGGTACTGCCACAAATACGCACAACAACATTAATAATGTTAAAGTCTTTTTATGAGGTTGCCAAGCCCCACATATAAAATAAAAGCCATCTTCATTTTATTTTGACTTTAACTTTTGATTCCGTGGAATCATTTTGTAATATTTTTATTTTGGTAAATTGTATTTATTTGTATTATAACAAATGTTTATTAACGATAAGGATATTATACAATAATGATCCTTCCGCAGGTTCACCTACGGAAACCTTGTTACGACTTTTACTTCCTCTAAATAATCAAGTTCGGTCAACTTTTGCGAAACAACCGTAACACGCAAGGCGTCACAGTGATCACGTCCGGAGACCTCACTAAATAATTCAATCGGTAGTAGCGACGGGCGGTGTGTACAAAGGGCAGGGACGTAATCAATGCGAGTTAATGACTCACACTTACTGGGAATTCCAAGTTCATGTGAACAGTTTCAGTTCACAATCCCAAGCATGAAAGTGGTTCAGCGGTTTACCCGGACCTCTCGGTCTAGGAATACACGTTGATACTTTCATTGTAGCGCGCGTGCAGCCCAGGACATCTAAGGGCATCACAGACCTGTTATTGCTCAATCTCATTATTGCTAGACGCAATTTGTCCATTTAAGAAGCTAGTGTCCT
Source organism: Drosophila mauritiana (assembly GCF_004382145.1). NCBI lineage: Eukaryota > Metazoa > Arthropoda > Insecta > Diptera > Drosophilidae > Drosophila > Drosophila mauritiana. The sequence goes on along the minus strand of NW_022881313.1, from coordinate 4,535 downwards.
TATAATGGGACAAACCAACAGGTACGGCTCCACTTACATAAACACATTCAAACACAATAAACATTTTACTGCCACCATGAATGAAGGCTACATAAGCTTCAGCACCATAATCCTGAAGATATCTATTTAATATATTTGAGTCTCGTTCGTTATCGGAATTAACCAGACAAATCACTCCACGAACTAAGAACGGCCATGCACCACCACCCATAGATTCGAGAAAGAGCTATCAATCTGTCTTACACACTTATGTTCGGACCTGGTAAGTTTTCCCGTGTTGAGTCAAATTAAGCCGCAGGCTCCACTCCTGGTGGTGCCCTTCCGTCAATTCCTTTAAGTTTCAGCTTTGCAACCATACTTCCCCCGGAGCCCAAAAGCTTTGGTTTCCCGGGAAGCGACTGAGAGAGCCATAAAAGTAGCTACACCCAATTGCTAGCTGGCATCGTTTATGGTTAGAACTAGGGCGGTATCTGATCGCCTTCGAACCTCTAACTTTCGTTCTTGATTAATGAAAACATCTTTGGCAAATGCTTTCGCTTAAGTTAGTCTTACGACGGTCCAAGAATTTCACCTCTCGCGTCGTAATACTAATGCCCCCAAACTGCTTCTATTAATCATTACCTCTTGATCTGAAAACCAATGAAAGCAAACAGAGGTCTTATTTCATTATCCCATGCACAGAATATTCAGGCATTTGAAGCCTGCTTTAAGCACTCTAATTTGTTCAAAGTAATAGTACCGGCCCACAATAACACTCGTTTAAGAGCACTAGTGCAGGTTTTTAAATAGGAGGAACATATGAAAAAATACAAGTATTTAATCACATATAAGAACTCCACCGGTAATACGCTTACATACATAAAGGTATAGTACTAACCACAATTGTAAGTTGTACTACCCGTATGAAGCACAAGTTCAACTACGAACGTTTTAACCGCAACAACTTTAATATACGCTATTGGAGCTGGAATTACCGCGGCTGCTGGCACCAGACTTGCCCTCCAATTGGTCCTTGTTAAAGGATTTAAAGTGTACTCATTCCAATTACAGGGCCTCGGATATGAGTCCTGTATTGTTATTTTTCGTCACTACCTCCCGAGCTGGGAGTGGGTAATTTACGCGCCTGCTGCCTTCCTTAGATGTGGTAGCCGTTTCTCAGGCTCCCTCTCCGGAATCGAACCCTGATTCCCCGTTACCCGTTGCAACCATGGTAGTCCTAGATACTACCATCAAAAGTTGATAGGGCAGACATTTGAAAGATCTGTCGTCGGTACAAGACCATACGATCTGCATGTTATCTAGAGTTCAACCAATATAACGATCTTGCGATCGCTTGGTTTTAGCCTAATAAAAGCACATGTCCCATAAGGTTCATGTTTTAATTGCATGTATTAGCTCTAGAATTACCACAGTTATCCAAGTAACTGTTAACGATCTAAGGAACCATAACTGATATAATGAGCCTTTTGCGGTTTCACTTTTAATTCGTGTGTACTTAGACATGCATGGCTTAATCTTTGAGACAAGCATATAACTACTGGCAGGATCAACCAGAATAATGTTTTTCCTTCATATTCCATTCATATATTTTGAATCGAAATAAGCAATATAATAGATATATAGATATATAGATTTTTCACTTTATATAATTCCATGATTTTTATTATATTGAATAAAATTCAATATTTCGCCTTTGGGTAAAATTTTAAATATATAAGTAAAAAAATCCATTCGATTACGGCCATTTTTATATAGCATTCGTAATCCATATTTTCATTTTTAATTTATACTTGTTTTACCAATATAACAAGAATTTCATCTAATTATTGTAATATATATATTTCTATAATTTTATCTTTTTATACATACATATTTCATTATAAAATATCATTTTATTTCCAACATACATAATTATTGTATCCACACATGTACAATTTTTGTTTAACCAATATAAATATTAAGTTAAATCATTTGCATTTTGAAGATAAATTTAAAATTTATCTCTTTTCATATATATCTCTGGTAATATATAACATAAAACCAAGCGCATATGATAATATTTCCACATTTAATATATAATTTTATATTTCTTTCATAAGAATCCATATTTGTATTATACCGTAACGATATAATAATCCAACTATACGGCAGGTAATAAATTAATATTTGCCTGCCTCCAAAAATTAACGATAATATATGGAAACGATTTGTTATTCTATATATAATAGAAACTTGACTTTTGTTTCAACGATATTATCTATAAAGCGTATATTCCTATTATCCGCGGAGCCAAGTCCCGTGTTCTATAGAACTGAGAAACAAATTTGTACGGATAATATAATATACTTTATTGTATGTAACCAATATAAACATAATCCGAAATAAATATTTCGAATAATGCGGGAGGTCGGCAACCACTGCCTACCTATAGTAGTTTTTGAACCCGCTGTCCTCAAAGCGGGTATTTTCAATTCCGTTTGCCACCCAACATACGGGCTATTCTCTTATATATTAAGAGATTATAGGAACATTTCATTTTTTTTCCATTATTCATATATAATATGATTTTTTTTCCCTTATACATATAATAATTAATCATTTTCATATGTATATTATTTAATTTACTCATATTATTGCCAAAATCATATGAATACATAAGTTTTGAACAATATGAGAGGTCGGCAACCACTGCCTACCTATAGTAGTTTTTGAACCCTCTGTCGTAATTCCGGTCGTTTACACTACTATACCCTCTCACTATAATGGCTTTTCTCTATAATACTAAGAGAATGTGGGATATTTTCAGCATTTTTTCCCTTATACATATAATAATTAATCATTTTCATATGTATATTATTTAATTTACTCATATTATTGCCAAAATCATATGAATACATAAGTTTTGAACAATATGAGAGGTCGGCAACCACTGCCTACCTATAGTAGTTTTTGAACCCTCTGTCGTAATTCCGGTCGTTTACACTACTATACCCTCACTATGGCTTTTCTCTATAATACTAAGAGAATGTGGGATATAGCATTTTTTCCCTTATACATATAATAATCAATATATTATTTAATTTACTCATATTATTGCCAAAATCATATGAATACATAAGTTTTGAACAATATGAGAGGTCGGCAACCACTGCCTACCTATAGTAGTTTTTGAACCCTCTGTCGTAATTCCGGTCGTTTACACTACTATACCCTCTCACTATAATGGCTTTTCTCTATAATACTAAGATATTTTTCAGCATTTTTTCCCTTATACATATAATAATTAATAATTTTCATATGTATATTATTTAATTTACTCATATTATTGCCAAAATCATATGAATACATAAGTTTTGAACAATATGAGAGGTCGGCAACCACTGCCTACCTATAGTAGTTTTTGAACCCTCTGTCGTAATTCCGGTCGTTTACACTACTATACCCTCTCACTATAATGGCTTTTCTCTATAATACTAAGAGAATGTGGGAATATTTCAGCATTTTTTCCCTATACATATAATAATTAATAATTTTCATATGTATATTATTTAATTTACTCATATAATTGCCAAAATCATATGAATACATAAGTTTTGAACAATATGAGAGGTCGGCAACCACTGCCTACCTATAGTAGTTTTTGAACCCTCTGTCGTAATTCCGGTCGTTTACACTACTATACCCTCTCACTATAATGGCTTTTCTCTATAATACTAAGAGAATGTGGGAATATTTTCAGCATTTTTTCCCCTATACATATAATAATTAATAATTTTCATATGTATATTATTTAATTTACTCATATAATTGCCAAAATCATATAAATACATAAGTTTTGAACAATATCAGAGGTCAGCAACGGTCTTTCCTCTATAATACTAAGATAATATGGGAATATTTTCAGCATTTTTTCCCTTATACATTTATACATATAATAATTAATCATTTTCATATGTATATTATTTAATTTACTCATATTATTGCCAAAATCATATAAATACATAAGTTTTGAACAATATCAGAGGTCAGCAACGGTCTTTCCTCTCTATAATACTAAGATAATGTGGGAATATTTCATCATTTTTTTATACATTTATACATATATTTAATCATTTTATGTATATTATTTAATTTACTCATATAATTGCCAAAATCATATAAATACATAAGTTTTGAACAATATCAGAGGTCGGCAACGGTCTTTCCTCTATAATACTAAGATAATATGGGAATATTTCAGCATTTTTTCCCTTATACATATAATAATTAATCATTTTCATATGTATATTATTTAATTTACTCGTATAATTGCCAAAATCCTATGAAGACATAAGAGAATACAATATGAGAGGTCGGCGCAACCATAATATAGTAGTTGATGACGAGGTGTTTGGCAACTTGATACAATTCTTTAAAAAGTCTTTATATTAATTATATGATAGGGACAATATCATATGCGTCACTAAATTGATGACGAGGTGTTTGGCAACGTGACACAATCATTAAAGTCTTTATATTAATTATATGATAGAGAC
>NW_022881312.1:0-28200 GCF_004382145.1 Drosophila mauritiana | reverse complement strand
GGATCTAATTGCCGACTTCCCTTACCTACATTATTCTATCGACTAGAGACTCTTCACCTTGGAGACCAGCTGCGGATATTGGTACGGCTGTTGAGAAGTTTGCGTGTCCCCACCATAAATTTTCAAGGTCCGAGGAGAAAATATCGACACAACAGTATATGTCATGCTCTTCTAGCCCATCTACCATATCTCTCTGCGAAAGACTTCCATGGTAGTACGGCTAAAACAGAAAAGAAAACTCTTCCGATATCTCTCGACGGCTTCTTTATGGTCGTTCCTGTTGCCAGGATGAGCACGAGGCCCATATTTAATAACAAACGGATACTCAACAGGTTACGGAATTGGAACCGTATTCCCTTTCGTTCAAAATTATTCAGTGTATTATATTCGCTTTGTTTATATAGTTAGGCATTTTTGTTTTACTTGAAAATTTTCGGCTTTCGCCTTGAACTTAGGACCGACTAACTCGTGATCAACCACTGTTCACACGAAACCCTTCTCCACTTCAGTCCTCCAAGGTCTCATTCGATTATTTGCTACTACCACCAAGATCTGTACCAATGGCAGCTCCATGCAGGCTTACGCCAAACACTTCTACGCATACCATTGTACCTTCCTACTCACTAAAGTTTCAAAATTTATATCACAAGTAATATAAATCATCTACTTTAGCGGTAATGTATAGGTATACAACTTAAGCGCCATCCATTTTAAGGGCTAGTTGCTTCGGCAGGTGAGTTGTTACACTCCTTAGCGGATTTCGACTTCCATGATCACCGTCCTGCTGTTTTAAGCAACCAACGCCTTTCATGGTATCTGCATGAGTTGTTAATTTGGGCACCGTAACATTACGTTTGGTTCATCCACAGCGCCAGTTCTGCTTACCAAAAGTGGCCCACTGGGCACATTATATCATAACCTTGAACTTCATATCAAGAAAGTTAAGGTTCTTACCCATTTAAAGTTTGAGAATAGGTTAAGATCGTTTCGACCCTAAGGCCTCTAATCATTCGCTTTACCAGATAAGATTATTTTATATAATATTAAAATGCACCAGCTATCCTGAGGGAAACTTCGGAAGGAACCAGCTACTAGATGGTTCGATTGGTCTTTCGCCCCTATACTCAATTCTGACAATCGATTTGCACGTCAGAACTGTTTCGGTCTTCCATCAGGGTTTCCCCTGACTTCAACCTGATCAAGTATAGTTCACCATCTTTCGGGTCACAGCATATATGCTCAAGGTACGTTCCAGTTAGAGGCATAAATAATATAAATATACATTATACATAACTATATAGAACGCCCGGGATTGTGTTAATTAGCTATAAATAGCTAAAAAACTAATCCCATTATTAGTCAAGTTAATTACGCTATTAGGTTTACATCCCAATAACTTGCACATATGTTAGACTCCTTGGTCCGTGTTTCAAGACGGGTCCCGAAGGTATCCTGAATCTTTCGCATTGTTAATCATACAAGAGCATATAATAACACAAAAATCAATGATAATTATGCCATTATATAATTCCGAAAAATTAACGCTCTGTAATAATATAAATCTATCAGCACTTTATCAAATTAATAACATTTATTCTGTGTTAAAATGCAAGCAATTTAATTGGAATAAACTATAAGTTATATTTTATGATAAATTTGGGATATGCTAATAGATTACAATGTCCTTATATGGAAAAAATGCACATTATTCTTAATAATATTATTTAAATATTACAATTTTAATGATGAATTTTCCATAACGGATATTCAGGTTCATCGGGCTTAACCTCTAAGCAGTTTCACGTACTGTTTAACTCTCTATTCAGAGTTCTTTTCAACTTTCCCTCACGGTACTTGTTTACTATCGGTCTCATGGTTATATTTTTTTAGATGGAGTTTACCCACTTAGTGCTGCACTATCAAGCAACACGACTCTTTGGAAACATCATCTAGTAATCATTAACGTTATACGGGCCTGGCACCCTCTATGGGTAAATGGCCTCATTTAAGAAGGACTTAAATCATTAATTTCTCATACTAGAATATTGACGCTCCATACACTGCATCTCACATTTGCCATATAGACAAAGTGACTTAGTGCTGAACTGTTTTCTTTTCGCTCGCCGCTACTAAGAAAATCCTTGTTAGTTTCTTTTCCTCCCCTAATTAATATGCTTAAATTCAGGGGGTAGTCCCATATGAGTTGAGGTTGTATATATAACTATTTTTTGCCATAAATTCTTTATATATAAATGATAAAACAATCAATTAAATTCGTTATAAATAGTTCCAATAGTTCTTGTAAGCAAAGTTATTTTTTATCCATTTAACGAACCAACGAAGAATAATAACAAAACCAAGATTTTTCTTTTTCCGAATCATTAATAAGAGACAATTCTAGATGAAAAATATTTCAATTTTTTATGCTAGACATTTCTCAGTATTATTTGATTGAAAAAGAAAATATTTCTCTTCGTTTTTCACATTCAAATGTGAGATAATGTTTTTCATTTCTTTTTTAATATTATGAATAAAATCATTATTTAATCCAATAATATACCATATGCTTATAAAAAATTTATAACAACTTAATTAGCATAGTCTTACAACCCTCAACCATATGTAGTCCAAGCAGCACTATAAAATTAATTAAAGTACATAACAGCATGGACTGCGATATGCGTTCAAAATGTCGATGTTCATGTGTCCTGCAGTTCACACGATGACGCACAGTTTGCTGCGTTCTTCATCGACCCATGAGCCGAGTGATCCACCGCTTAGAGTTTTATAATTCATTTTATATAATATCAATATTGTTTTTATTGAAAGAAATTAAAAATACACCATTTTACTGGCATATATCAATTCCTTCAATAAATTTATTTTTACCTAAAAATAAATGTTGCGATATGTCTTAGTTTCATATAAGCATTATGTATCATAAAAATCTGGTTATGGTTTGCTATTTTGGGTGACACATACTGCAAAATTTATATAAAACATTAACCTGATGGATGACAGGTACAAACATTGTATATTTTAGGTTGTTGCATTAGCCAACGTATGCTCATAACATAGATGAACAATACATATTCGCAACGCGTGTATATTATGGTCCATATACACACACACTTATTTTGAATACCACATTCAAAATTATTTTAATTTTAATTCGACTTCTACTTTCAAATTTTGTTCAGTTTCTTCGATTTCCATTTTCGAGAATTGTTTTTATAGGAAACGCCATTGTTGTAGTAGGTACTGCCACAAATACGCACAACAACATTAATAATGTTAAAGTCTTTTTATGAGGTTGCCAAGCCCCACATATAAATAAAAGCCATCTTCATTTTATTTTGACTTTAACTTTTGATTCCGTGGAATCATTTTGTAATATTTTTATTTTGGTAAATTGTATTTATTTGTATTATAACAAATGTTTATTAACGATAAGGATATTATACAATAATGATCCTTCCGCAGGTTCACCTACGGAAACCTTGTTACGACTTTTACTTCCTCTAAATAATCAAGTTCGGTCAACTTTTGCGAAACAACCGTAACACGCAAGGCGTCACAGTGATCACGTCCGGAGACCTCACTAAATAATTCAATCGGTAGTAGCGACGGGCGGTGTGTACAAAGGGCAGGGACGTAATCAATGCGAGTTAATGACTCACACTTACTGGGAATTCCAAGTTCATGTGAACAGTTTCAGTTCACAATCCCAAGCATGAAAGTGGTTCAGCGGTTTACCCGGACCTCTCGGTCTAGGAAATACACGTTGATACTTTCATTGTAGCGCGCGTGCAGCCCAGGACATCTAAGGGCATCACAGACCTGTTATTGCTCAATCTCATTATTGCTAGACGCAATTTGTCCATTTAAGAAGCTAGTGTCCTTATAATGGGACAAACCAACAGGTACGGCTCCACTTACATAAACACATTCAAACACAATAAACATTTTACTGCCACCATGAATGAAGGCTACATAAGCTTCAGCACCATAATCCTGAAGATATCTATTTAATATATTTGAGTCTCGTTCGTTATCGGAATTAACCAGACAAATCACTCCACGAACTAAGAACGGCCATGCACCACCACCCATAGATTCGAGAAAGAGCTATCAATCTGTCTTACACACTTATGTTCGGACCTGGTAAGTTTTCCCGTGTTGAGTCAAATTAAGCCGCAGGCTCCACTCCTGGTGGTGCCCTTCCGTCAATTCCTTTAAGTTTCAGCTTTGCAACCATACTTCCCCCGGAGCCCAAAAGCTTTGGTTTCCCGGGAAGCGACTGAGAGAGCCATAAAAGTAGCTACACCCAATTGCTAGCTGGCATCGTTTATGGTTAGAACTAGGGCGGTATCTGATCGCCTTCGAACCTCTAACTTTCGTTCTTGATTAATGAAAACATCTTTGGCAAATGCTTTCGCTTAAGTTAGTCTTACGACGGTCCAAGAATTTCACCTCTCGCGTCGTAATACTAATGCCCCCAAACTGCTTCTATTAATCATTACCTCTTGATCTGAAAACCAATGAAAGCAGAACAGAGGTCTTATTTCATTATCCCATGCACAGAATATTCAGGCATTTGAAGCCTGCTTTAAGCACTCTAATTTGTTCAAAGTAATAGTACCGGCCCACAATAACACTCGTTTAAGAGCACTAGTGCAGGTTTTTAAATAGGAGGAACATATGAAAAAATACAAGTATTTAATCACATATAAGAACTCCACCGGTAATACGCTTACATACATAAAGGTATAGTACTAACCACAATTGTAAGTTGTACTACCCGTATGAAGCACAAGTTCAACTACGAACGTTTTAACCGCAACAACTTTAATATATACGCTATTGGAGCTGGAATTACCGCGGCTGCTGGCACCAGACTTGCCCTCCAATTGGTCCTTGTTAAAGGATTTAAAGTGTACTCATTCCAATTACAGGGCCTCGGATATGAGTCCTGTATTGTTATTTTTCGTCACTACCTCCCCGAGCTGGGAGTGGGTAATTTACGCGCCTGCTGCCTTCCTTAGATGTGGTAGCCGTTTCTCAGGCTCCCTCTCCGGAATCGAACCCTGATTCCCCGTTACCCGTTGCAACCATGGTAGTCCTAGATACTACCATCAAAAGTTGATAGGGCAGACATTTGAAAGATCTGTCGTCGGTACAAGACCATACGATCTGCATGTTATCTAGAGTTCAACCAATATAACGATCTTGCGATCGCTTGGTTTTAGCCTAATAAAAGCACATGTCCCATAAGGTTCATGTTTTAATTGCATGTATTAGCTCTAGAATTACCACAGTTATCCAAGTAACTGTTAACGATCTAAGGAACCATAACTGATATAATGAGCCTTTTGCGGTTTCACTTTTAATTCGTGTGTACTTAGACATGCATGGCTTAATCTTTGAGACAAGCATATAACTACTGGCAGGATCAACCAGAATAATGTTTTTCCTTCATATTCCATTCATATATTTTGAATCGAAATAAGCAATAATATATATAGATATATAGATTTTTCACTTTATATAATTCCATGATTTTTATTATATTGAATAAAATTCAATATTTCGCCTTTGGGTAAAATTTTAAATATATAAGTAAAAAAATCCATTCGATTACGGCCATTTTTATATAGCATTCGTAATCCATATTTTCATTTTTAATTTATACTTGTTTTACCAATATAACAAGAATTTCATCTAATTATTGTAATATATATATTTCTATAATTTTATCTTTTATACATACATATTTCATTATAAAATATCATTTTATTTCCAACATACATAATTATTGTATCCACACATGTACAATTTTTGTTTAACCAATATAAATATTAAGTTAAATCATTTGCATTTTGAAGATAAATTTAAAATTTATCTCTTTTCATATATATCTCTGGTAATATATAACATAAAACCAAGCGCATATGATAATATTTCCACATTTAATATATAATTTTATATTTCTTTCATAAGAATCCATATTTGTATTATACCGTAACGATATAATAATCCAACTATACGGCAGGTAATAAATTAATATTTGCCTGCCTCCAAAAATTAACGATAATATATGGAAACGATTTGTTATTCTATATATAATAGAAACTTGACTTTTGTTTCAACGATATTATCTATAAAGCGTATATTCCTATTATCCGCGGAGCCAAGTCCCGTGTTCTATAGAACTGAGAAACAAATTTGTACGGATAATAATATACTTTATTGTATGTAACCAATATAAACATAATCCGAAATAAATATTTCGAATAATGCGGGAGGTCGGCAACCACTGCCTACCTATAGTAGTTTTTGAACCCGCTGTCCTCAAAGCGGGTATTTTCAATTCCGTTTGCCACCCAACATACGGGCTATTCTCTTATATATTAAGAGATTATAGGAACATTTCAGTCATTTTCATATGTATATTATTTAATTTACTCATATTATTGCCAAAATCATATGAATACATAAGTTTTGAACAATATGAGAGGTCGGCAACCACTGAGTAGTTTTTGAACCCTCTGTCGTAATTCCGGTCGTTTACACTACTATACCCTCTCACTATAATGGCTTTTCTCTATAATTGGGATATTTTCAGCATTTTTTCCCTTATACATATAATAATTAATCATTTTCATATGTATATTATTTAATTTACTCATATTATTGCCAAAATCATATGAATACATAAGTTTTGAACAATATGAGAGGTCGGCAACCACTGCCTACCTATAGTAGTTTTTGAACCCTCTGTCGTAATTCCGGTCGTTTACACTACCTCTCACTATAATGGCTTTTCTCTATAATACTAAGAGAATGTGGGATATTTTCAGCATTTTTTCCCTTATACATATAATAATTAATCATTTTCATATGTATATTATTTAATTTACTCATATTATTGCCAAAATCATATGAATACATAAGTTTTGAACAATATGAGAGGTCGGCAACCACTGCCTACCTATAGTAGTTTTTGAACCCTCTGTCGTAATTCCGGTCGTTTACACTACTATACCTCTCACTATAATGGCTTTTCTCTATAATACTAAGAGAATGTGGGATATTTTCAGCATTTTTTCCCTTATACATATAATAATTAATCATTTTCATATGTATATTATTTAATTTACTCATATTATTGCCAAAATCATATGAATACATAAGTTTTGAACAATATGAGAGGTCGGCAACCACTGCCTACCTATAGTAGTTTTTGAACCCTCTGTCGTAATTCCGGTCGTTTACACTACTATACCCTCTCACTATAATGGCTTTTCTCTATATACTAAGAGAATGTGGGATATTTCAGCATTTTTTCCCTTATACATATAATAATTAATAATTTTCATATGTATATTATTTAATTTACTCATATAATTGCCAAAATCATATGAATACATAAGTTTTGAACAATATGAGAGGTCGGCAACCACTGCCTACCTATAGTAGTTTTTGAACCTCTGTCGTAATTCCGGTCGTTTACACTACTATACCCTCTCACTATAATGGCTTTTCTCTATAATACTAAGAGAATGTATATTTCAGCATTTTTCCCCCATATAATTGCCAAAATCATATGAATACATAATTTGAACAATATTTGTAGTTTTTGAATCGTAATTCCGGGATATAATACTAATTTCAGCATTTTTTCCCTTATACATATAATAATTAATTTTCATATGTATATTATTTAATTTACTCATATTATTGCCAAAATCATATGAATACATAAGTTTTGAACAATATGAGAGGTCGGCAACCACTGCCTACCAATAATTCCGGGGTACTTTCAGCATTTTTTTATACATATAATAATTAATTTTCATTGCCAAAAAATACATAAGTTTTGAACTACTGTAGTTTTTGAACCCTCTGTCGTAATTCCGGTCGTCACTATAATGGCTTTTCTCTATAATACTAAGAGAAATATTTTCAGTTTTTCCCTTATACATATAATAATTAATCATTTTCATATGTATATTATTTTTACTCATATTATTGATGAATACCTTACCTTTGAATAATTCCGGTCGGCTTTTCTCTTCAGCATTTTTTCCCTTATACATATAATAATTAATCATTTCATATGTATATTATTTAATTTACTCATATATTGCCAAAATCATATGAATACATAAGTTTGAACAATATGAGAGGTCGGCAACCATACCTATAGTAGTTTTGAACCCTCTGTCGTAATCGCACTATAATTTTCTCTATAATACGGATATTTTCAGTTTTTCCCTTATACATATAATAATTAATCATTTTCATATGTATTATTTAATTTACTCATATTATTGCCAAAATCATATGAATACATAAGTTTTGAACAATATGAGAGGTCGGCAACCACTGCCTACCTATAGTAGTTTTTGAATAATTACACTACTATACCCTCTCACTATAATGGTACTCAGCATATAATAATTAATAATTTTCCTCATATATTGCCAAAATCATATGTTGAACAATATTTACCAATAAGTCACTATAATGGCTTTTCTCTATAATACGGAATATTTCAGCATTTTGTCATATGTACTCATATAATTGCCAAAATCATATGAATACAACAATATGAGAGGTCGGCAACCACTGCCTACCTATAGTAGGTCGTAATTCCGGTCGATGGAATACTAAGAGAATATATTTCAGTTCCTCATATAATTGATAAGTTTTGAACAATATCAGATCAGCAATATAATACGGAATATTTTCAGATGTATATTATTTAATTTACTCATATTATTGCCAAAATCATATAAATACATCAAGGTGAATACGGGGAATTGAATACATAAGTTTTGAACAATATCAGAGGTCGGCAACGGGGAATATTTCAGTAATTAATCATTTTCATATGTATATTATTTAATTTACTCGTATAATTGCCAAAATCCTATGAAGACATAAGAGAATACAATATTATAATATAGTAGTTGATGACGAGGTGTTTGGCAACTTGATACAATTCTTTAAAAGTCTTTATATTAATTATATGATAGGGACAATATCATATGCGTCACTAAATTGATGACGAGGTGTTTGGCAACGTGACACAATCATTAAAGTCTTTATATTAATTATATGATAGAGACAATATCATATGCGTCACTAAATTGATGACGAGGTATTTGGCAACTTGATAGAATTCTTTAAAGTCTTTATATCAAAAATATGATAGGGACAATATCATATGCGTCACTAAATTGATGACGAGGTGTTTGGCAACTTGACACAATTCATTAAAGTCTTTATATTAATTATATGATAGAGACAATATCATATGCGTCACTAAATTGATGACGAGGTATTTGGCAACTTGATATAATTCTTTAAAGTCTTTATTATTATATGATAGGGACAATATCATATGCGTCACTAAATTGATGACGAGGTGTTTGGCAACTTGACACAATTCATTAAAGTCGACAATATCATATGCGTCACTAAATTGATGACGAGGTATTTGGCAACTTGATACAATTCTTTAAAGTTTTATATCAAAAATTATATGATAGGGACAATATCATATGCGTCACTAAATTGATGACGAGGTGTTTGGCAACTTGACACAATTCATTAAAGTCTTTATATTAATTATATGATAGGGACAATATCATATGCGTCACTAAATTGATGACGAGGTATTTAACTTGATACAATTCTTTAAAGTTTTTATATCAAAAATTATATGATAGGGACAATATCATATGCGTCACTAAATTGATGACGAGGTGTTTGGCAACTTGACACAATTCATTAAAGTCTTTATATTAATTATATGATAGGACAATATCATATGCGTCACTAAATTGATGACGAGGTATTTGGCAACTTGATAAATTCTTTAAAGTCTTTATATCAAAAATTATATGATAGGGACAATATCATATGCGTCACATACGACGATCCTTGGCAACTTGACACAATTCATTAAAGTCTTTATATAATTATATGATAGGACAATATCATATGCGTCACTAAATTGATGACGAGGTATTTGGCAACTTGATACAATTCTTTAAAGTTTTTATATAATTATATGATAGGGACAATATCATATGCGTCACTAAATTGATGACGAGGTGTTTGGCAACTTGAACAATTCATTAAAGTCTTTATATTAATTATATGATAGGGACAATATCATATGCGTCACTAAATTGATGACGAGGTGTTTGGCAACTTGTAAAGTGATAGGGACAATATCATATGCGTCACTAAATTGATGACGAGGTATTTTGATAGAATTCTTTAAAGTCTTTATATCAAAAATTATACGATAGGACAATATCATATGCGTCACTAAATTGATGACGAGGTATTTGGCAACTTGATATAATTCTTTAAAGTCTTTATATCAAAAATTATATGATAGGGACAATATCATATGCGTCACTAAATTGATGACGAGGTGTTTGTTTGGCTACAGGAAAAATCATTTATTTATCGAATCATCAAGCAAAGGATAAGCTTCAGTGGATCGCAGTATGGCAGCTGCTCAACCACTTACAACACCTTGCCTGTTACAAAAGTCGTTTACAATTGATTCTAGGCTTTGTCATTGTATTAAATAATGCTTTTATATGTAACTAGCGCGGCATCAGGTGATCGAAGATCCTCCTAATTTACTATGTTACAAATTACATTGGCATCACATCCATTGTCGTTTATAAAATAAATTATAAACTTTAAATGGTTTAGAAGCCATACAATGCAAATTGCCCCTTATTTATCATTGCAGTCCAGCACGGATACGACCTTAGAGGCGTTCAGGCATAATCCAACGGACGTAGCGTCATACCACTGTTCGCTCGAACAAGTATTGTGCCATTGGTCCGTACCTGCGGTTCCTCTCGTACTACGCAGGAATGCTGTCGCAACAACGTTTTGTCATTAGTAGGGTAAAACTAACCTGTCTCACGACGGTCTAAACCCAGCTCACGTTCCCTTGCATGGGTGAACAATCCAACGCTTGGTGAATTTTGCTTCACAATGATAGGAAGAGCCGACATCGAAGGATCAAAAAGCGACGTCGCTATGAACGCTTGGCCGCCACAAGCCAGTTATCCCTATGGTAACTTTTCTGACACCTCTTGTTAAAAACTCTTTAAACCAAAAGGATCGATAGGCCGAGCTTTTGCTGTCCCTGTGTGTACTGAACACCGAGATCAAGTCAGCATTTGCCCTTTTGCTCTATGTGTGGTTTCTGTCCGCACTGAGCTGGCCTTGGGACACCTCCGTTATTATTTGAGAGATGTACCGCCCCAGTCAAACTCCCTACCTGGCAATGTCCTTGAATTGGATCATACCTGAGTAATTGGAGTTATACCAAATTTTCAAATCAAAAATACATAAATGCATTTTATTAAAGAATTTGTTTGCGATTATATAACAAACTCGTGATACTTTGATCAAGAAGCTTGCATCAAAACCCAATACCATAAGATATAATAAATATATCCGTATAATGGCTAGGAAATGATACACGTTCCATTTAATCAAGTAAGTAAGGAAACAATAAGAGTAGTGGTATTTCATTGACGATACCAAACCGAGGTCTAATATCTCCCACTTATCTACACCTCTTATGTCTCCTTACACTGCCAGATTAGAGTCAAGCTCAAAAGGGTCTTCTTTCCCCGCTAATTATTCCAAGCCCGTTCCCTTGGCTGTGGTTTCGCTAGATAGTAGATAGGGACAGTAGGAATCTCGTTAATCCATTCATGCGCGTCACTAATTAGATGACGAGGCATTTGGCTACCTTAAGAGAGTCATAGTTACTCCCGCCGTTGACCCGCGCTTACTTGAATTTCTTCACTTTGACATTCAGAGCACTGGGCAGAAATCACATTGTGTCAACACCCGCTAGGGCCATCACAATGCTTTGTTTTAATTAGACAGTCGGATTCCCCAAGTCCGTGCCAGTTCTGAATTGATTGTTAATTGATAATCGTTATAATTGATAAGAACTAATTGGTTTAACCCAAATAGTATTCTTAAAAATTTTAGCAAGAAAGTTCCACAATTGGCTACGTAACTAAACTATCCGGGGAACAAGTAACTAACATAAATGCTAGAAACTCTATTTACCCAGAACGAGCACATAAACCATGTTATTGTTTCCCAATCAAGCCCGACTATCTCAATCTTCAGAGCCAATCCTTATCCCGAAGTTACGGATCTAATTTGCCGACTTCCCTTACCTACATTATTCTATCGACTAGAGACTCTTCACCTTGGAGACCAGCTGCGGATATTGGTACGGCCTGTTGAGAAGTTTGCGTGTCCCCACCATAAATTTTCAAGGTCCGAGGAGAAAATATCGACACAACAGTATATGTCATGCTCTTCTAGCCCATCTACCATATCTCTCTGCGAAAGACTTCCATGGTAGTACGGCTATAAAACAGAAAAGAAAACTCTTCCGATATCTCTCGACGGCTTCTTTATGGTCGTTCCTGTTGCCAGGATGAGCACGAGGCCCATATTTAATAACAAACGGATACTCAACAGGTTACGGAATTGGAACCGTATTCCCTTTCGTTCAAAATTATTCAAGTGTATTATATTCGCTTTGTTTATATAGTTAGGCATTTTTGTTTTACTTGAAAATTTTCGGCTTTCGCCTTGAACTTAGGACCGACTAACTCGTGATCAACCACTGTTCACACGAAACCCTTCTCCACTTCAGTCCTCCAAGGTCTCATTCGATTTTGCTACTACCACCAAGATCTGTACCAATGGCAGCTCCATGCAGGCTTACGCCAAACACTTCTACGCATACCATTGTACCTTCCTACTCACTAAAGTTTCAAAATTTATATCACAAGTAATATAAATCATCTACTTTAGCGGTAATGTATAGGTATACAACTTAAGCGCCATCCATTTTAAGGGCTAGTTGCTTCGGCAGGTGAGTTGTTACACACTCCTTAGCGGATTTCGACTTCCATGATCACCGTCCTGCTGTTTTAAGCAACCAACGCCTTTCATGGTATCTGCATGAGTTGTTAATTTGGGCACCGTAACATTACGTTTGGTTCATCCCACAGCGCCAGTTCTGCTTACCAAAAGTGGCCCACTGGGCACATTATATCATAACCTGAACTTCATATCAAGAAAGTTAAGGTTCTTACCCATTTAAAGTTTGAGAATAGGTTAAGATCGTTTCGACCCTAAGGCCTCTAATCATTCGCTTTACCAGATAAGATTATTTTATATAATATTAAAATGCACCAGCTATCCTGAGGGAAACTTCGGAAGGAACCAGCTACTAGATGGTTCGATTGGTCTTTCGCCCCTATACTCAATTCTGACAATCGATTTGCACGTCAGAACTGTTTCGGTCTTCCATCAGGGTTTCCCCTGACTTCAACCTGATCAAGTATAGTTCACCATCTTTCGGGTCACAGCATATATGCTCAAGGTACGTTCCAGTTAGAGGCATAAATAATATAAATATACATTATACATAACTATATAGAACGCCCCGGGATTGTGTTAATTAGCTATAAATAGCTAAAAAACTAATCCCATTATTAGTCAAGTTAATTACGCTATTAGGTTTACATCCCAATAACTTGCACATATGTTAGACTCCTTGGTCCGTGTTTCAAGACGGGTCCCGAAGGTATCCTGAATCTTTCGCATTGTTAATCATACAAGAGCATATAATAAACACAAAAATCAATGATAATTATGCCATTATATAATTCCGAAAAATTAACGCTCTGTAATAATATAAATCTATCAGCACTTTATCAAATTAATAACATTTATTCTGTGTTAAAATGCAAGCAATTTAATTGGAATAAACTATAAGTTATATTTTATGATAAATTTGGGATATGCTAATAGATTACAATGTCCTTTATGGAAAAAATGCACATTATTCTTAATAATATTATTTAAATATTACAATTTTAATGATGAATTTTCCATAACGGATATTCAGGTTCATCGGGCTTAACCTCTAAGCAGTTTCACGTACTGTTTAACTCTCTATTCAGAGTTCTTTTCAACTTTCCCTCACGGTACTTGTTTACTATCGGTCTCATGGTTATATTTAGTTTTAGATGGAGTTTACCACCCACTTAGTGCTGCACTATCAAGCAACACGACTCTTTGGAAACATCATCTAGTAATCATTAACGTTATACGGGCCTGGCACCCTCTATGGGTAAATGGCCTCATTTAAGAAGGACTTAAATCATTAATTTCTCATACTAGAATATTGACGCTCCATACACTGCATCTCACATTTGCCATATAGACAAAGTGACTTAGTGCTGAACTGTTTTCTTTTCGCTCGCCGCTACTAAGAAAATCCTTGTTAGTTTCTTTTCCTCCCCTAATTAATATGCTTAAATTCAGGGGTAGTCCCATATGAGTTGAGGTTGTATATATAACTATTTTTTGCCATAAATTCTTATATATAAATGATAAAACAATCAATTAAATTCGTTATAAATAGTTCCAATAGTTCTTGTAAGCAAAGTTATTTTTTATCCATTTAACGAACCAACGAAGAATAATAACAAAACCAAGATTTTTCTTTTTCCGAATCATTAATAAGAGACAATTCTAGATGAAAAATATTTCAATTTTTTATGCTAGACATTTCTCAGTATTATTTGATTGAAAAAGAAAATATTTCTCTTCGTTTTTCACATTCAAATGTGAGATAATGTTTTTCATTTCTTTTTTAATATTATGAATAAAATCATTATTTAATCCAATAATATACCATATGCTTATAAAAAATTTATAAACAACTTAATTAGCATAGTCTTACAACCCTCAACCATATGTAGTCCAAGCAGCACTATAAAATTAATTAAAGTACATAACAGCATGGACTGCGATATGCGTTCAAAATGTCGATGTTCATGTGTCCTGCAGTTCACACGATGACGCACAGTTTGCTGCGTTCTTCATCGACCCATGAGCCGAGTGATCCACCGCTTAGAGTTTTATAATTCATTTTTATATAATATCAATATTGTTTTTATTGAAAGAAATTAAAAAAATACACCATTTTACTGGCATATATCAATTCCTTCAATAAATTTATTTTTATACCTAAAAATAAATGTTGCGATATGTCTTAGTTTCATATAAGCATTATGTATCATAAAAATCTGGTTATGGTTTGCTATTTTTGGGTGACACATACTGCAAAATTTATATAAAACATTAACCTGATGGATGACAGGTACAAACATTGTATATTTTAGGTTGTTGCATTAGCCAACGTATGCTCATAACATAGATGAACAATACATATTCGCAACGCGTGTATATTATGGTCCATATACACACACACTTATTTTGAATACCACATTCAAAATTATTTTAATTTTAATTCGACTTCTACTTTCAAATTTTGTTCAGTTTCTTCGATTTCCATTTTCGAGAATTTGTTTTTATAGGAAACGCCATTGTTGTAGTAGGTACTGCCACAAATACGCACAACAACATTAATAATGTTAAAGTCTTTTTATGAGGTTGCCAAGCCCCACATATAAAATAAAAGCCATCTTCATTTTATTTTGACTTTAACTTTTGATTCCGTGGAATCATTTTGTAATATTTTTATTTTGGTAAATTGTATTTATTTGTATTATAACAAATGTTTATTAACGATAAGGATATTATACAATAATGATCCTTCCGCAGGTTCACCTACGGAAACCTTGTTACGACTTTTACTTCCTCTAAATAATCAAGTTCGGTCAACTTTTGCGAAACAACCGTAACACGCAAGGCGTCACAGTGATCACGTCCGGAGACCTCACTAAATAATTCAATCGGTAGTAGCGACGGGCGGTGTGTACAAAGGGCAGGGACGTAATCAATGCGAGTTAATGACTCACACTTACTGGGAATTCCAAGTTCATGTGAACAGTTTCAGTTCACAATCCCAAGCATGAAAGTGGTTCAGCGGTTTACCCGGACCTCTCGGTCTAGGAAATACACGTTGATACTTTCATTGTAGCGCGCGTGCAGCCCAGGACATCTAAGGGCATCACAGACCTGTTATTGCTCAATCTCATTATTGCTAGACGCAATTTGTCCATTTAAGAAGCTAGTGTCCTTATAATGGGACAAACCAACAGGTACGGCTCCACTTACATAAACACATTCAAACACAATAAACATTTTACTGCCACCATGAATGAAGGCTACATAAGCTTCAGCACCATAATCCTGAAGATATCTATTTAATATATTTGAGTCTCGTTCGTTATCGGAATTAACCAGACAAATCACTCCACGAATAAGACGGCATGCACCACCACCCATAGATTCGAGAAAGAGCTATCATCTGTCTTACACACTTATGTTCGGACCTGGTAAGTTTTCCCGTGTTGAGTCAAATTAAGCGCAGGCTCACTCCTGGTGGTGCCTTCCGTCCAATTCCTTAAGTTTCAGCTTTGCAACCATACTTCCCCCGGACCCAAAAGCTTTGGTTTCCCGGGAAGCGACTGAGAGAGCCATAAAGTAGCTACACCCAATTGCTAGCTGGCATCGTTTATGGTTAGAACTAGGCGGTATCTGATCGCCTTCGAACTCTAACTTTCGTTCTTGATTAATGAAAACATCTTTGGCAAATGCTTTCGCTAAGTTAGTCTTACGACGTCCAAGAATTTCACCTCTCGCGTCGTAATACTAATGCCCCCAAACTGTTCTATTAATCATTACCTCTTGATCTGAAAACCAATGAAAGCAGAACAGAGGTCTTATTTCATTATCCCATGCACAGAATATTCAGGCATTTGAAGCCTGCTTTAAGCACTCTAATTTGTTCAAAGTAATAGTACCGGCCCACATAACACTCGTTAAGAGCACTAGTGCAGGTTTTTAATAGGAGGAACATATGAAAAAAATACAAGTATTTAATCACATATAAGAACTCCACCGGTAATACGCTTACATACATAAAGGTATAGTACTAACCACAATTGTAAGTTGTACTACCCGTATGAAGCACAAGTTCAACTACGAACGTTTTAACCGCAACAACTTTAATATACGCTATTGGAGCTGGAATTACCGCGGCTGCTGCACCAGACTTGCCCTCCAATTGGTCCTTGTTAAAGGATTTAAAGTGTACTCATTCCAATTACAGGGCCTCGGATATGAGTCCTGTATTGTTATTTTTCGTCACTACCTCCCGAGCTGGGAGTGGGTAATTTACCGCGCCTGCTGCCTTCCTTAGATGTGGTAGCCGTTTCTCAGGCTCCCTCTCCGGAATCGAACCCTGATTCCCCGTTACCCGTTGCAACCATGGTAGTCCTAGATACTACCATCAAAAGTTGATAGGGCAGACATTTGAAAGATCTGTCGTCGGTACAAGACCATACGATCTGCATGTTATCTAGAGTTCAACCAATATAACGATCTTGCGATCGCTTGGTTTTAGCCTAATAAAAGCACATGTCCCATAAGGTTCATGTTTTAATTGCATGTATTAGCTCTAGAATTACCACAGTTATCCAAGTAACTGTTAACGATCTAAGGAACCATAACTGATATAATGAGCCTTTTGCGGTTTCACTTTTAATTCGTGTGTACTTAGACATGCATGGCTTAATCTTTGAGACAAGCATATAACACTGGCAGGATCACCAGAATAATGTTTTTCCTTCATATTCCATTCATATATTTTGAATCGAAATAAGCAATATAATAGATATATAGATATATAGATTTTTCACTTTATATAATTCCATGATTTTATTATATTGAATAAAATTCAATATTTCGCCTTTGGGTAAAATTTTAAATATATAAGTAAAAAAATCCATTCGATTACGGCCATTTTTATATAGCATTCGTAATCCATATTTTCATTTTAATTTATACTTGTTTTACCAATATAACAAGAATTTCATCTAATTATTGTAATATATATATTTCTATAATTTTATCTTTTATACATACATATTTCATTATAAAATATCATTTTATTTCCAACATACATAATTATTGTATCCACACATGTACAATTTTTGTTAACCAATTATAAATATTAAGTTAAATCATTTGCATTTTGAAGATAAATTTAAAATTTATCTCTTTTCATATATATCTCTGGTAATATATAACATAAAACCAAGCGCATATGATAATATTTCCACATTTAATATATAATTTTATATTTCTTTCATAAGAATCCATATTTGTATTATACCGTAACGATATAATAATCCAACTATACGGCAGGTAATAAATTAATATTTGCCTGCCTCCAAAAATTAACGATAATATATGGAAACGATTTGTTATTCTATATATAATAGAAAACTTGACTTTTGTTTCAACGATATTATCTATAAAGCGTATATTCTATTATCCGCGGAGCCAAGTCCCGTGTTCTATAGAACTGAGAAACAAATTTGTACGGATAATAATATACTTTATTGTATGTAACCAATATAAACATAATCCGAAATAAATATTTCGAATAATGCGGGAGGTCGGCAACCACTGCCTACCTATAGTAGTTTTTGAACCCGCTGTCCTCAAAGCGGGTATTTTCAATTCCGTTTGCCACCCAACATACGGGCTATTCTCTTATATATTAAGAGATTATAGGAACATTTCATTTTTTTTCCATTATTCATATATAATATGATTATTTTTTCCCTTATACATATAATAATTAATCATTTTCATATGTATATTATTTAATTTACTCATATTATTGCCAAAATCATATGAATACATAAGTTTTGAACAATATGAGAGGTCGGCAACCACTGCCTACCTATAGTAGTTTTTGAACCCTCTGTCGTAATTCCGGTCGTTTACACTACTATACCCTCTCACTATAATGGCTTTTCTCTATAATACTAAGAGAATGTGGGATATTTTCAGCATTTTTTCCCTTATACATATAATAATTAATCATTTTCATATGTATATTATTTAATTTACTCATATTATTGCCAAAATCATATGAATACATAAGTTTTGAACAATATGAGAGGTCGGCAACCACTGCCTACCTATAGTAGTTTTTGAACCCTCTGTCGTAATTCCGGTCGTTTACACTACTATACCCTCTCACTATAATGGCTTTTCTCTATAATACTAAGAGAATGTGGGATATTTTCAGCATTTTTTCCCTTATACATATAATAATTAATCATTTTCATATGTATATTATTTAATTTACTCATATTATTGCCAAAATCATATGAATACATAAGTTTTGAACATATGAGAGGTCGGCAACCACTGCCTACCTATAGTAGTTTTTGAACCTCTGTCGTAATTCCGGTCGTTTACACTACTATACCCTCTCACTATAATGGCTTTTCTCTATAATACTAAGAGAATGTGGGATATTTTCAGAATTTTTTCCCTTATACATATAATAATTAATCATTTTCATATGTTATATTATTAATTTACTCATATTATTGCCAAAATCATATGAATACATAAGTTTTGAACAATATGAGAGGTCGGCAACCACTGCCTACCTATAGTAGTTTTGAACCCTCTGTCGTAATTCCGGTCGTTTACACTACTATACCCTCTCACTATAATGGCTTTTCTCTATTATACTAAGAGAATGTGGATATTTTCAGCATTTTTCCCTTATACATATAATAATTAATAATTTTCATATGTATATTATTTAATTTACTCATATAATTGCCAAAATCATATGAATACATAAGTTTTTGAACCAATATGAGAGGTCGGCAACCACTGCCTACCTATAGTAGTTTTTGAACCCTCTGTCGTAATTCCGGTCGTTTACACTACTATACCCTCTCACTATAATGGCTTTTCTCTATAATACTAAGAGAATGTGGGAATATTTCAGCATTTTTTCCCCTATACATATAATAATTAATAATTTCATATTATATTATTTAATTTACTCATATAATTGCCAAAATCATATGAATACATAAGTTTTGAACAATATGAGAGTCGGCAACCACTGCCTACCTATAGTAGTTTTTGAACCCTCTTTCGTAATTCCGGTCGTTTACACTACTATACCCTCTCACTATAATGGCTTTTCTCTATAATACTAAGAGAATGTGGAATATTCAGCATTTTTTTCCCCTATACATATAAAATTAATAATTTTCATAGTATATATTTAATTACTCATATAATTGCCAAAATCATATAAATACATAAGTTTGAACAATATCAGAGGTCAGCAACGGTCTTTCCTCTATAATACTAAGATAATATGGGAATATTTTCAGCATTTTTTCCCTTATACATTATACATATAATAATTAATCATTTTCATATGTATATTATTTAATTTACTCATATTATGCCAAAATCATATAAATACATAAGTTTGAACAATATCAGAGGTCAGCAACCGGTCTTTCCTCTATAATACTAAGATAATTGGGAATATTTCATCATTTTTTCCTTTATACATTATACATATAATATTTAATCATTTTATATGTATATTATTTAATTTACTCATATAATTGCCAAAATCATATAAATACATAAGTTTGAACAATATCAGAGGTCGGCAACGGTCTTTCCTCTATAATACTAAGATAATATGGGAATATTTCAGCATTTTTTCCCTTATACATATAATAATTAATCATTTCATATGTATATATTTAATTTACTCGTATAATTGCCAAAATCCTATGAAGACATAAGAGAATACAATATGAGAGGTCGGCGCAACCATAATATATAGTTGATGACGAGGTGTTGGCAACTTGATACAATCTTTAAAAGTCTTTATATTAATTATATGATAGGGACAATATCATATGCGTCACTAAATTGATGACGAGGTGTTTGGCAACGTGACACAAATCATTAAAGTCTTTATATTAATTATATGATAGAGACAATATCATATGCGTCACTAAATTGATGACGAGGTATTTGGCAACTTGATAGAATTCTTTAAAGTCTTTATATCAAAATTATATGATAGGACAATATCATATGCGTCACTAAATTGATGACGAGGTGTTGGCAACTTGACACAATTCATTAAATCTTTATATTAATTATATGATAGGACAATATCATATGCGTCACTAAATGATCAGTCGCGATCGAACACTCGACGAGTGCAGACGTGCCTGCGGATCGACAGCAAATTGTTAGCAAATTGTTCACAGTTGTAAGTCCCGTTACTTGTGCCCAGCCACTTCGCGTCGCGTGATCTTGTCGCGCGTTTTGATTGGCCCAGCCAACGTACCTAACGGTAGTTCGCACTAACACCATCGCACACCCGAGTGTGCGTGTTATCAGCGCAAAAAACCCAGTGCTCGAAGCAGCGGTATAATTGCAAAGCAGCAGCCACGTGCTGCCTGGCTCACCGGCTTACGGTGCCCAGCTTCCCCCCCCCCCCCCCCCTCCTCACTCCTTATCAACTTTGGAGAAGATGGACTGGCAGGCCCCCCGCGCACCCACAAGCTTGGAACAACACCACGCAAAAAGGCTCTGAGAACACGCAAGAGCAGCTCCAGCAGCGAGGGAAGCACCTCGCATACAGAGCCGGGCGAGATAAAGCGAAAACCGGCAAAGAAAGCACAGGGAGAGGAGCTGGAAGATAAGCCAAGCACTAGCGCAGCTCTGCGCAAGAAGCTCGCCAACAACGCCTTCGCTTTACTCTCGACCGAAGAAGACGAGTACGACCAAGAGAGCTCTGATGACGAACCCGGACCTAAAGACGATTCCAAGCCCAAGACCCCCGAGAAACCAAAGCCCACCCCGAAGACCATCAAGCCACCTCCGATTTTTATCCCCGATGTGACCAACATCTCGGCACTCGTCAAGATGATCACGACTCTTGTAGGCCCGAAGAACAATTTTACCTACAAGACCGTGAATGGCAACAACGTACGTGTCATGATGCCGGACAAAGAGTCCTATACAGCTCTGCGTCTCCAACTTGTGGCCCAAAACAAGAGGCATCGGACTTTCCAGCCGAAAGATGAACGTGCATACAAGGTTGTCATCAAAGGACTCCACCACTCCACCGATCGTGAGGAAATCATTGAAGACCTTCGCAGACAAGGGCACGCTGTTAGAGATCTGCACAATCCCATTGGCAGAAGAACTAAAGAACCGCTGGGAATATTCTTCGCCAACCTGGAGCCTTCCAGCAACAACAAAGACGTCTACCAAGTCAAGCGGATCTGCAGGTCGGTAGTAACCATTGAACCGCCGCAGAAGTTCAACGACGTGCCTCAATGCTTCAGGTGCCAAGGATTCGGTCATACACAGCGTTACTGCTTCCTGGAATACCGATGTGTAAAGTGTGGAGGCCCTCACGAATCGAGGGCATGTGAGAAGAGGGAGGACGACAAAGCGTGCTGCTTCCACTGCCAGGCGGACCATCCTGCGTCTTTCAAGGGATGCCCTGCATACAAAAGGGCCAAAGCACTCGCTGCTCCGAAAACAAGGCCCGTCGCTAATGCTAACAAGGCGCCGCCCGTGGCATCACCAAACGTCACCTCTGGCAGGAGCTACCGAGACGCCTCAACGGAGTGCACGCAGCACCGCAGAATCCCACAACCCCAGTCCAAACCCAAACAGAAACCCCACACCCGGTCAGATAGAAGCGATGTTCGCTCGCATGGAAGGAATGTGGAAAGGATGATGGAGCGCATGTTCACCCAGATGACACAGCTGGTGGCCACCATTCTCAACAGCAAGTCATGCACTAAAGCTCCACCTAGTCGTCTGGAATGCGAACGGCCTGCAGAACAGCAAGGCCATAGTCGAGCACCATCTGAAGACCCACCAGATCGATATCCTACTCGTAGCCGAAACCCACTTCTCCCCAGATCCCACTTTTAATATCAGCGGATATGACCTCATCCATGCAGACCATCCTTCTGGCAGAGCACGCGGTGGAGCAGCCATCCTCATCAGGAGCGGTATTCAATACCTAGAGCTGCCCGCGTTTCAGCAAGACTGGGCACAATGTCCTGTCATCAGGATTGTCAGCCCGCAAGGAGATTTAGACATTGGAGCGGTCTACTTTCCCCCCAGATACCGCATAACAGCATCTCACCTCAGTGAGTTCTTCGAGCATTTTGGGCCCGCTTCATAGCAGCTGGAGATTATAACGCCAAACATTCTTGGTGGGGATCGCGCGCCAACAAACCCAAAGGGAAAACTCTGTTTGGGTACCTGCAACGCCACCGACTGGACTGCCACTCCACTGGCGAGCCCACTCACTGGCCAACGAATCCCCTCAAGACTCCAGACCTACTGGACTTTGCTGTGTCGAAAGGCATAGGGCATGCGAAGATCAGCTGCACAACAAATGCTGATCTCCTGTCAGACCACTGTGCAATAAACGTGCTAATCAACACGCCAGTCCTCAGGAAAACCCCGCTCAGAAGGCTCACTGGAAAATATATCCGACGCCGCCAAGTTCGCGTCCTGGATGCTCTCCACCGTCAATCCGAACCCCATCCTCAACACACCAGGAACATTGATGAAGCTATCGGGAATCTCACCAGGCAGATGCAAAACGCTGCGGAATTCGCAAGCCCACCGCCACCAAAGACTGCGAGAACACCTAGCAGGGACCTCCACCTCTGGTCCCGGAAATTGCGGCACTCGTGACTGAGAAGAGGCGTCTCAGGAGAGTTTGGTTCTTGACGCGCAATCCAAGAGACAAAACAGCGCTCAATCACGCCACAAAGGAGTTGAAGGACAAGATCTCCAGCCTACGCCAGGACTCCTTCCTCAGATTCCTCGAGGAACTCTCTCCCGGGGACCCAGACCACAATCTGTGGAACGTCACCCGCCACATTAAACGACCAGCCAAAAAGGTTTCCGCAGTGCGCAAAGCAGATGGATCCTGGTGCCGTTCGGATGCTGAAAGAGCAGAAGCTTTCGCCGAACACCTTTACAACGCCTTCTCTCCGTTCGACTGCTGCACTGCCGAAGAACATGCTGAAACAGCCCGGTTTCTCAATAGCCCAAGCTCTCCCGGTCCCCCGTTGGAACCAGTCGACCCTGAGGAAGTTGCGCAGGAGATTGCTCTACTGAAGAACAACAAATCTCCAGGCCTGGATCGTATAGATGCGGCGGCCCTAAAAATGCTCCCATTCCGCTGCACACAAATGCTGGCCAGCATTTACAACAGCTGCTTCCGGCTAGGGTACTTCCCGGAAGAGTGGAAAAGAGCAGAGGTTATTGTCCTCCTCAAGCCTGGTAAGCCTGAAGCCAATCTCGCCTCCTATCGTCCGATTAGTTTGCTGGCAATCCTCTCCAAAATACTCGAAAGAGTATTTTTGCGCAGAGTATTGCCAGTACTGGATGAGGCTGGTTTGATCCCCGATCACCAGTTTGGCTTCAGGCGCTCCCACGGAACACCAGAGCAATGCCACCGGCTAGTCGAACGGATCCTCGAGGCATTCGAGCAAAAGAAATACTGCTGCGCTGTAATGCTCGACGTGAAGCAGGCATTCGACAGAGTTTGGCATCCTGGACTCCTCCATAAACTCAAATCCTACCTCCAAGCCCCCATTTTACCCTCCTCAAATCCTACACTGAGGGAAGAGCATTCCAAGTCAGATGCGGAAGTGCAATAAGCCTACCCAGACTGATCAGAGCTGGAGTTCCGCAAGGCAGTGTGCTCGGACCAATACTGTACACCCTTTACACCGCAGACCTTCCCATAATCCCCTCCAGGAACCTAACTATAGCGACTTATGCAGATGACACGGCTTTCCTCGCCTCCTCATCCGACCCACGAGAAGCCTCCGAAACAATCCAAAGGCAAATGGACGCGCTACATCCCTGGCTCAGCAGGTGGAACATCGTAGTGAACGCGGAAAAATCTACCCAAACAACATTTGCACTAAGGAGAGGAGACTGCCCACCGGTCACGCTAAACGGAGTCATCATTCCCAACGCACCCGCACCCAAGTACCTAGGACTTACCCTGGACCGCAGGCTCACTTGGCGTCCCCACATCGTCAGCAAACGCATACAGGCCGATGCGCGTCTGAGGCAGATGCATTGGCTTATTGGGAGAGGGTCCAAGCTAAGGCAGAACCACAAAATCCTGGTGTACAAGGCAATTCTCAGCCCATCTGGACCTACGGGATACAGCTATGGGGCACGGCAAGCCACACGAATCGCCTGCGTATACAGCGGTTCAGAATAGGTGCTTGAGAATTGCCTGTAATGCGCATCCCTACCACGAGAATGTCGCCATACATAGGGAACTTGGAATCCCACAAGTCGCTGATGAAATCTCCAGGCTCAGCGAGAGATACCTGAAAAGGCTCGAAAACCACCCTAACCACCTCGCCACCAACCTGTTAGACAATAGCCAAACAAGCAGACGTCTCATGAGGAGACACCCTCTCGATCTTCCACAACAATAGACAACACATATAAAACCCGCCACAAATACATGTACAATAGTATCCCTTAAGCTAATGTTCCCCCGCAAAACCATTTAATTATTGTCCACTAGGACAGATTTTAAATAAATAAACGCACGCTAAAAAAAAAAAAAAAAAAAAAAAAAAAAACTAAATTGATGACGGGGTATTTGGCACTTGATACAATTCTTTAAAGTTTTATATCAAAAATTATATGATAGGGACAATATCATATGCGTCACTAAATTGATGACGAGGTGTTTGGCAACTTGACACAATTCATTAAAGTCTTTATATTAATTATATGATAGGGACAATATCATATGCGTCACTAAATTGATGACGAGGTATTTGGCAACTTGATACAATTCTTTAAAGTTTTTATATCAAAAATTATATGATAGGGACAATATCATATGCGTCACTAAATTGATGACGAGGTGTTTGGCAACTTGACACAATTCATTAAAGTCTTTATATTAATTATATGATAGGGACAATATCATATGCGTCACTAAATTGATGACGAGGTATTTGGCAACTTGATATAATTCTTTAAAGTCTTTATATCAAAAATTATATGATAGGGACAATATCATATGCGTCACTAATTGATGACGAGGTGTTTGGCAACTTGACACAATTCATTAAAGTCTTTATATTAATTATATGATAGGGACAATATCATATGCGTCACTAAATTGATGACGAGGTATTTTGGCAACTTGATACATTCTTTAAAGTTTTATATCAAAATATATGATAGGGACAATATCATATGCGTCACTAAATTGATGACGAGGTGTTTGGCAACTTGACACAATTCATTAAAGTCTTTATATTAATTATATGATAGGGACAATATCATATGCGTCACTAAATTGATGACGCAACTTGATACAATTCTTTAAAGAAATTATATGATATATCATAACTAAATTGATGACGAAACTTGAAGGATAATATGCGTCACTAAATTGATGACGAGGTATTGGCATATATCATATGCGTCACTAAATTGATGACGAGGTATTTGGCAATGATAAAGGCGATAGGGACAATATCATATGCGTCACTAAATTGATGACGAGGTATTTGGCAACTTGATATAATTCTTTAAAGTCTTTATATCAAAAATTATGATAGGGACAATATCATATGCGTCACTAAATTGATGACGAGGTGTTTGTTTGGCTACAGGAAAAATCATTTATTTATCGAATCATCAAGCAAAGGATAAGCTTCAGTGGATCGCAGTATGGCAGCTGCTCAACCACTTACAACACCTTGCCTGTTACAAAAGTCGTTTACAATTGATTCTAGGCTTTGTCATTGTATTAAATAATGCTTTTATATGTAACTAGCGCGGCATCAGGTGATCGAAGATCCTCCTAATTTACTATGTTACAAATTACATTGGCATCACATCCATTGTCGTTTATAAAATAAATTATAAACTTTAAATGGTTTAGAAGCCATACAATGCAAATTGCCCCTTATTTATCATTGCAGTCCAGCGGATACGACCTTAGAGGCGTTCAGGCATAATCCAACGGACGTAGCGTCATACCACTGTTCGCTCGAACAAGTATTGTGCCATTGGTCCGTACCTGCGGTTCCTCTCGTACTACGCAGGAATGCTGTCGCAACAACGTTTTGTCATTAGTAGGGTAAAACTAACCTGTCTCACGACGGTCTAAACCCAGCTCACGTTCCCTTGCATGGGTGAACAATCCAACGCTTGGTGAATTTTGCTTCACAATGATAGGAAGAGCCGACATCGAAGGATCAAAAAGCGACGTCGCTATGAACGCTTGGCCGCCCACAAGCCAGTTATCCCTATGGTAACTTTTCTGACACCTCTTGTTAAAAACTCTTTAAACCAAAAGGATCGATAGGCCGAGCTTTTGCTGTCCCTGTGTGTACTGAACACCGAGATCAAGTCAGCATTTGCCCTTTTGCTCTATGTGTGGTTTCTGTCCGCACTGAGCTGGCCTTGGGACACCTCCGTTATTATTTGAGAGATGTACCGCCCCAGTCAAACTCCCTACCTGGCAATGTCCTTGAATTGGATCATACCTGAGTAATTGGAGTTATACCAAATTTTCAAATCAAAAATACATAAATGCATCGTTTTATTAAAGAATTTGTTTGCGATTATATAACAAACTCGTGATACTTTGATCAAGAAGCTTGCATCAAAACCCAATACCATAAGATATAATAAATATATCCGTATAATGGCTAGGAAATGATACACGTTCCATTTAATCAAGTAAGTAAGGAAACAATAAGAGTAGTGGTATTTCATTGACGATACCAAACCGAGGTCTAATATCTCCCACTTATTCTACACCTCTTATGTCTCCTTACACTGCCAGATTAGAGTCAAGCTCAAAAGGGTCTTCTTTCCCCGCTAATTATTCCAAGCCCGTTCCCTTGGCTGTGGTTTCGCTAGATAGTAGATAGGGACAGTAGGAATCTCGTTAATCCATTCATGCGCGTCACTAATTAGATGACGAGGCATTTGGCTACCTTAAGAGAGTCATAGTTACTCCCGCCGTTGACCCGCGCTTACTTGAATTTCTTCACTTTGACATTCAGAGCACTGGGCAGAAATCACATTGTGTCAACACCCGCTAGGGCCATCACAATGCTTGTTTTAATTAGACAGTCGGATTCCCAAGTCCGCCAGTTCTGAATTGATTGTTAATTGATAATCGTTATAATTGATAAGAACTAATTGGTTTAACCCAAATAGTATTCTTAAAAA
>NW_022881311.1:0-34059 GCF_004382145.1 Drosophila mauritiana | reverse complement strand
ATATGATAGGGACAATATCATATGCGTCACTAAATTGATGACTTTGGCAACTTGACACAATTCATTAAAGTTTTATATTAATTATATGATAGGACAATATCATATGCGTCACTAAATTGATCAGTCGCGATCGAACACTCGACGAGTGCAGACGTGCCTGCGGATCGACAGCAAATTGTTAGCAAATTGTTCACAGTTGTAAGTCCCGTTACTTGTGCCCAGCCACTTCGCGTCGCGTGATCTTGTCGCGCGTTTTGATTGGCCCAGCCAACGTACCTAACGGTAGTTCGCACTAACACCATCGCACACCGAGTGTGCGTGTTATCAGCGCAAAAACCCAGTGCAGCGGTATAATTGCAAAGCAGCAGCCACGTGCTGCCTGGCTCACCGGCTTACGGTGCCCAGCTTCCCCCCCCCCCCCTCCTCACTCCTTATCAACTTTGGAGAAGATGGACTGGCAGGCCCCCCGCGCGCACCACAAGCTTGGAACAACACCACGCAAAAAGCTCTGAGAACACGCAAGAGCAGCTCCAGCAGCGAGGGAAGCACCTCGCATACAGAGCCGGGCGAGATAAAGCGAAAACCGGCAAAGAAAGCACAGGGAGAGGAGCTGGAAGATAAGCCAAGCACTAGCGCAGCTCTGCGCAAGAAGCTCGCCAACAACGCCTTCGCTTTACTCTCGACCGAAGAAGACGAGTACGACCAAGAGAGCTCTGATGACGAACCCGGACCTAAAGACGATTCCAAGCCAAGACCCCGAGAAACCAAAGCCCACCCCGAAGACCATCAAGCCACCTCCGATTTTTATCCCCGATGTGACCAACATCTCGGCACTCGTCAAGATGATCACGACTCTTGTAGGCCGAAGAACAATTTTACCTACAAGACCGTGAATGGCAACAACGTACGTGTCATGATGCCGGACAAAGAGTCCTATACAGCTCTGCGTCTCCAACTTGTGGCCCAAAACAAGAGGCATCGGACTTTCCAGCCGAAAGATGAACGTGCATACAAGGTTGTCATCAAACTCCACCACTCCACCGATCGTGAGGAAATCATTGAAGACCTCGCAGACAAGGGCACGCTGTTAGAGATCTGCACAATCCATTGCAGAAGAACTAAAGAACCGCTGGGAATATTCTTCGCCAACCTGGAGCCTTCCAGCAACAACAAAGACGTCTACCAAGTCAAGCGGATCTGCAGGTCGGTAGTAACCATTGAACCGCCGCAGAAGTTCAACGACGTGCCTCAATGCTTCAGGTGCCAAGGATTCGGTCATACACAGCGTTACTGCTTCCTGGAATACCGATGTGTAAAGTGTGGAGGCCCTCACGAATCGAGGGCATGTGAGAAGAGGGAGGACGACAAAGCGTGCTGCTTCCACTGCCAGGCGGACCATCCTGCGTCTTTCAAGGGATGCCCTGCATACAAAAGGGCCAAAGCACTCGCTGCTCCGAAAACAAGGCCCGTCGCTAATGCTAACAAGGCGCCGCCCGTGGCATCACCAAACGTCACCTCTGGCAGGAGCTACCGAGACGCCCTCAACGGAGTGCACGCAGCACCGCAGAATCCCACAACCCCAGTCCAAACCCAAACAGAAACCCCACACTCCGGTCAGATAGAAGCGATGTTCGCTCGCATGGAAGGAATGATGGAAAGGATGATGGAGCGCATGTTCACCCAGATGACACAGCTGGTGGCCACCATTTCTCAACAGCAAGTCATGCAACTAAAGCTCCACCTAGTCGTCTGGAATGCGAACGGCCTGCAGAACAGCAAGGCCATAGTCGAGCACCATCTGAAGACCCACCAGATCGATATCCTACTCGTAGCCGAAACCCACTTCTCCCCCAGATCCCACTTTAATATCAGCGGATATGACCTCATCCATGCAGACCATCCTTGGCAGAGCACGCGGTGGAGCAGCCATCCTCATCAGGAGCGGTATTCAATACCTAGAGCTGCCCGCGTTTCAGCAAGACTGGGCACAATGTCCTGTCATCAGGATTGTCAGCCCGCAAGGAGATTTAGACATTGGGCGGTCTACTTTCCCCCCAGATACCGCATAACAGCATCTCACCTCAGTGAGTTCTTCGAGCATTTTGGGCCCCGCTTCATAGCAGCTGGAGATTATAACGCCAAACATTCTTGGTGGGGATCGCGCGCCAACAACCCCAAAGGGAAAACTCTGTTTGGGTACCTGCAACGCCACCGACTGGACTGCCACTCCACTGGCGAGCCCACTCACTGGCCAACGAATCCCCTCAAGACTCCAGACCTACTGGACTTTGCTGTGTCGAAAGGCATAGGGCATGCGAAGATCAGCTGCACAACAAATGCTGATCTCCTGTCAGACCACTGTGCAATAAACGTGCTAATCAACACGCCAGTCCTCAGGAAAACCCCGCTCAGAAGGCTCACTGGAAAATATACCGACGCCGCCAAGTTCGCGTCCTGGATGCTCTCCACCGTCAATCCGAACCCCATCCTCAACACACCCAGGAACATTGATGAAGCTATCGGGAATCTCACCAGGCAGATGCAAAACGCTGCGGAATTCGCAAGCCCACCGCCACCAAAGACTGCGAGAACACCTAGCAGGGACCTCCACCTCTGGTCCCCGGAAATTGCGGCACTCGTGACTGAGAAGAGGCGTCTCAGGAGAGTTTGGTTCTTGACGCGCAATCCAAGAGACAAAACAGCGCTCAATCACGCCACAAAGGAGTTGAAGGACAAGATCTCCAGCCTACGCCAGGACTCCTTCCTCAGATTCCTCGAGGAACTCTCTCCCGGGGACCCAGACCACAATCTGTGGAACGTCACCCGCCACATTAAACGACCAGCCAAAAAGGTTTCCGCAGTGCGCAAAGCAGATGGATCCTGGTGCCGTTCGGATGCTGAAAGAGCAGAAGCTTTCGCCGAACACCTTTACAACGCCTTCTCTCCGTTCGACTGCTGCACTGCCGAAGAACATGCTGAAACAGCCCGGTTTCTCAATAGCCCAAGCTCTCCCGGTCCCCCGTTGGAACCAGTCGACCCTGAGGAAGTTGCGCAGGAGATTGCTCTACTGAAGAACAACAAATCTCCAGGCCTGGATCGTATAGATGCGGCGGCCCTAAAAATGCTCCCATTCCGCTGCACACAAATGCTGGCCAGCATTTACAACAGCTGCTTCCGGCTAGGGTACTTCCCGGAAGAGTGGAAAAGAGCAGAGGTTATTGTCCTCCTCAAGCCTGGTAAGCCTGAAGCCAATCTCGCCTCCTATCGTCCGATTAGTTTGCTGGCAATCCTCTCCAAAATACTCGAAAGAGTATTTTGCGCAGAGTATTGCCAGTACTGGATGAGGCTGGTTTGATCCCCGATCACCAGTTTGGCTTCAGGCGCTCCCACGGAACACCAGAGCAATGCCACCGGCTAGTCGAACGGATCCTCGAGGCATTCGAGCAAAAGAAATACTGCTGCGCTGTAATGCTCGACGTGAAGCAGGCATTCGACAGAGTTTGGCATCCTGGACTCCTCCATAAACTCAAATCCTACCTCCCAAGCCCCCATTTTACCCTCCTCAAATCCTACACTGAGGGAAGAGCATTCCAAGTCAGATGCGGAAGTGCAATAAGCCTACCCAGACTGATCAGAGCTGGAGTTCCGCAAGGCAGTGTGCTCGGACCAATACTGTACACCCTTTACACCGCAGACCTTCCCATAATCCCCTCCAGGAACCTAACTATAGCGACTTATGCAGATGACACGGCTTTCCTCGCCTCCTCATCCGACCCACGAGAAGCCTCCGAAACAATCCAAAGGCAAATGGACGCGCTACATCCCTGGCTCAGCAGGTGGAACATCGTAGTGAACGCGGAAAAATCTACCCAAACAACATTTGCACTAAGGAGAGGAGACTGCCCACCGGTCACGCTAAACGGAGTCATCATTCCCAACGCACCCGCACCCAAGTACCTAGGACTTACCCTGGACCGCAGGCTCACTTGGCGTCCCCACATCGTCAGCAAACGCATACAGGCCGATGCGCGTCTGAGGCAGATGCATTGGCTTATTGGGAGAGGGTCCAAGCTAAGGCAGAACCACAAAATCCTGGTGTACAAGGCAATTCTCAAGCCCATCTGGACCTACGGGATACAGCTATGGGGCACGGCAAGCCACACGAATCGCCTGCGTATACAGCGGTTCCAGAATAGGTGCTTGAGAATTGCCTGTAATGCGCATCCCTACCACGAGAATGTCGCCATACATAGGGAACTTGGAATCCCACAAGTCGCTGATGAAATCTCCAGGCTCAGCGAGAGATACCTGAAAAGGCTCGAAAACCACCCTAACCACCTCGCCACCAACCTGTTAGACAATAGCCAAACAAGCAGACGTCTCATGAGGAGACACCCTCTCGATCTTCCACAACAATAGACAACACATATAAAACCCGCACAAATACATGTACAATAGTATCCCTTAAGCTAATGTTCCCCCGCAAAACCATTTAATTATTGTCCACTAGGACAGATTTTAAATAAATAAACGCACGCTAAAAAAAAAAAAAAAAAAAAAACCTTGGCAACTTGACACAATTCATTAAAGTCGACAATATCATATGCGTCACGACGAGGTATTTGGCAACTTGATACAATTCTTTAAAGTTTTTATATCTGATAGGGACAATATCATATGCGTCACTAAATTGATGACGAGGTTTGGCAACTTGACACAATTCATTAAAGTCTTTATATTAATTATATGATGACTGCGTCACTAAATTGATGACGAGGTATTTGGCAACGATTATATGATAGGGACAATATCATATGCGTCACTAAATTGATGACGAGGTGTTTGGCAACTTGACACAATTCATTAAAGTCTTTATATTAATTATATGATAGGGACAATATCATATGCGTCACTAAATTGATGACGAGGTATTTGGAATTCTTTAAAGGGATGATGCGTCACGACGAGGTATTTGGCAACTTGATATAATTCTTTAAAGTCTTTATATCAAAAATTATATGATAGGGACAATATCATATGCGTCACTAAATTGATGACGAGGTGTTTGTTTGGCTACAGGAAAAATCATTTATTTATCGAATCATCAAGCAAAGGATAAGCTTCAGTGGATCGCAGTATGGCAGCTGCTCAACCACTTACAACACCTTGCCTGTTACAAAAGTCGTTTACAATTGATTCTAGGCTTTGTCATTGTATTAAATAATGCTTTTATATGTAACTAGCGCGGCATCAGGTGATCGAAGATCCTCCTAATTTACTATGTTACAAATTACATTGGCATCACATCCATTGTCGTTTATAAAATAAATTATAAACTTTAAATGGTTTAGAAGCCATACAATGCAAATTGCCCCTTATTTATCATTGCAGTCCAGCACGGATACCTTAGAGGCGTTCAGGCATAATCCAACGGACGTAGCGTCATACCACTGTTCGCTCGAACAAGTATTGTGCCATTGGTCCGTACCTGCGGTTCCTCTCGTACTACGCAGGAATGCTGTCGCAACAACGTTTTGTCATTAGTAGGGTAAAACTAACCTGTCTCACGACGGTCTAAACCCAGCTCACGTTCCCTTGCATGGGGTGAACAATCCAACGCTTGGTGAATTTTGCTTCACAATGATAGGAAGAGCCGACATCGAAGGATCAAAAAGCGACGTCGCTATGAACGCTTGGCCGCCACAAGCCAGTTATCCCTATGGTAACTTTTCTGACACCTCTTGTTAAAAACTCTTTAAACCAAAAGGATCGATAGGCCGAGCTTTTGCTGTCCCTGTGTGTACTGAACACCGAGATCAAGTCAGCATTTGCCCTTTTGCTCTATGTGTGGTTTCTGTCCGCACTGAGCTGGCCTTGGGACACCTCCGTTATTATTTGAGAGATGTACCGCCCCAGTCAAACTCCCTACCTGGCAATGTCCTTGAATTGGATCATACCTGAGTAATTGGAGTTATACCAAATTTTCAAATCAAAAATACATAAATGCATCGTTTTATTAAAGAATTTGTTTGCGATTATATAACAAACTCGTGATACTTTGATCAAGAAGCTTGCATCAAAACCCAATACCATAAGATATAATAAATATATCCGTATAATGGCTAGGAAATGATACACGTTCCATTTAATCAAGTAAGTAAGGAAACAATAAGAGTAGTGGTATTTCATTGACGATACCAAACCGAGGTCTAATATCTCCCACTTATTCTACACCTCTTATGTCTCCTTACACTGCCAGATTAGAGTCAAGCTCAAAAGGGTCTTCTTTCCCCGCTAATTATTCCAAGCCCGTTCCCTTGCTCGCTAGATAGTAGATAGGGACAGTAGGAATCTCGTTAATCCATTCATGCGCGTCACTAATTAGATGACGAGGCATTTGGCTACCTTAAGAGAGTCATAGTTACTCCCGCCGTTGACCCGCGCTTACTTGAATTTCTTCACTTTGACATTCAGAGCACTGGGCAGAAATCACATTGTGTCAACACCCGCTAGGGCCATCACAATGCTTTGTTTTAATTAGACAGTCGGATTCCCCAAGTCCGTGCCAGTTCTGAATTGATTGTTAATTGATAATCGTTATAATTGATAAGAACTAATTGGTTTAACCAAATAGTATTCTTAAAAATTTTAGCAAGAAAGTTCCACAATTGGCTACGTAACTAAACTATCCGGGGAACAAGTAACTAACATAAATGCTAGAAACTCTATTTACCCAGAACGAGCACATAAACCATGTTATTGTTTCCCAATCAAGCCCGACTATCTCAATCTTCAGAGCCAATCCTTATCCCGAAGTTACGGATCTAATTTGCCGACTTCCCTTACCTACATTATTCTATCGACTAGAGACTCTTCACCTTGGAGACCAGCTGCGGATATTGGTACGGCCCTTGAGAAGTTTGCGTGTCCCCACCATAAATTTTCAAGGTCCGAGGAGAAAATATCGACACAACAGTATATGTCATGCTTCTAGCCCATCTACCATATCTCTCTGCGAAAGACTTCCATGGTAGTACGGCTATAAAACAGAAAAGAAAACTCTTCCGATATCTCTCGACGGCTTCTTTATGGTCGTTCCTGTTGCCAGGATGAGCACGAGGCCCATATTTAATAACAAACGGATACTCAACAGGTTACGGAATTGGAACCGTATTCCCTTTCGTTCAAAATTATTCAAGTGTATTATATTCGCTTTGTTTATATAGTTAGGCATTTTTGTTTTACTTGAAAATTTTCGGCTTTCGCCTTGAACTTAGGACCGACTAACTCGTGATCAACCACTGTTCACACGAAACCCTTCTCCACTTCAGTCCTCCAAGGTCTCATTCGATTATTTGCTACTACCACCAAGATCTGTACCAATGGCAGCTCCATGCAGGCTTACGCCAAACACTTCTACGCATACCATTGTACCTTCCTACTCACTAAAGTTTCAAAATTTATATCACAAGTAATATAAATCATCTACTTTAGCGGTAATGTATAGGTATACAACTTAAGCGCCATCCATTTTAAGGGCTAGTTGCTTCGGCAGGTGAGTTGTTACACACTCCTTAGCGGATTTCGACTTCCATGATCACCGTCCTGCTGTTTTAAGCAACCAACGCCTTTCATGGTATCTGCATGAGTTGTTAATTTGGGCACCGTAACATTACGTTGGTTCATCCCACAGCGCCAGTTCTGCTTACCAAAAGTGGCCCACTGGGCACATTATATCATAACCTTGAACTTCATATCAAAAGTTAAGGTTCTTACCCATTTAAAGTTTGAGAATAGGTTAAGATCGTTTCGACCCTAAGGCCTCTAATCATTCGCTTTACCAGATAAGATTATTTTATATAATATTAAAATGCACCAGCTATCCTGAGGGAAACTTCGGAAGGAACCAGCTACTAGATGGTTCGATTGGTCTTTCGCCCCTATACTCAATTCTGACAATCGATTTGCACGTCAGAACTGTTTCGGTCTTCCATCAGGGTTTCCCCTGACTTCAACCTGATCAAGTATAGTTCACCATCTTTCGGGTCACAGCATATATGCTCAAGGTACGTTCCAGTTAGAGGCATAAATAATAAATATACATTATACATAACTATATAGAACGCCCCGGGATTTGTTAATTAGCTATAAATAGCTAAAAAACTAATCCCATTATTAGTCAAGTTAATTACGCTATTAGGTTTACATCCCAATAACTTGCACATATGTTAGACTTGGTCCGTGTTTCAAGACGGGTCCCGAAGGTATCCTGAATCTTTCGCATTGTTAATCATACAAGAGCATATAATAACACAAAAAATCAATGATAATTATGCCATTATATAATTCCGAAAAAATTAACGCTCTGTAATAATATAAATCTATCAGCACTTTATCAAATTAATAACATTTATTCTGTGTTAAAATGCAAGCAATTTAATTGGAATAAACTATAAGTTATATTTTATGATAAATTTGGGATATGCTAATAGATTACAATGTCCTTATATGGAAAAAATGCACATTATTCTTAATAATATTATTTAAATATTACAATTTTAATGATGAATTTTCCATAACGGATATTCAGGTTCATCGGGCTTTAACCTAAGCAGTTTCACGTACTGTTTAACTCTCTATTCAGAGTTCTTTTCAACTTTCCCTCACGGTACTTGTTTACTATCGGTCTCATGGTTATATTTAGTTTTAGATGGAGTTTACCACCCACTTAGTGCTGCACTATCAAGCAACACGACTCTTTGGAAACATCATCTAGTAATCATTAACGTTATACGGGCCTGGCACCCTCTATGGGTAAATGGCCTCATTTAAGAAGGACTTAAATCATTAATTTCTCATACTAGAATATTGACGCTCCATACACTGCATCTCACATTTGCCATATAGACAAAGTGACTTAGTGCTGAACTGTTTTCTTTTCGCTCGCCGCTACTAAGAAAATCCTTGTTAGTTTCTTTTCCTCCCCTAATTAATATGCTTAAATTCAGGGGGTAGTCCCATATGAGTTGAGGTTGTATATATAACTATTTTTGCCATAAATTCTTTATATATAAATGATAAAACAATCAATTAAATTCGTTATAAATAGTTCCAATAGTTCTTGTAAGCAAAGTTTTTTTATCCATTTAACGAACCAACGAAGAATAATAACAAAACCAAGATTTTTCTTTTTCCGAATCATTAATAAGAGACAATTCTAGATGAAAAATATTTCAATTTTTTATGCTAGACATTTCTCAGTATTATTTGATTGAAAAAGAAAATATTTCTCTTCGTTTTTCACATTCAAATGTGAGATAATGTTTTTCATTTCTTTTTTAATATTATGAATAAATCATTATTTAATCCAATAATATACCATATGCTTATAAAAAATTTATAAACAACTTAATTAGCATAGTCTTACAACCCTCAACCATATGTAGTCCAAGCAGCACTATAAAATTAATTAAAGTACATAACAGCATGGACTGCGATATGCGTTCAAAATGTCGATGTTCATGTGTCCTGCAGTTCACACGATGACGCACAGTTTGCTGCGTTCTTCATCGACCCATGAGCCGAGTGATCCACCGCTTAGAGTTTTATAATTCATTTTTATATAATATCAATATTGTTTTTATTGAAAGAAATTAAAAATACACCATTTTACTGGCATATATCAATTCCTTCAATAAATTTATTTTTATACCTAAAAATAAATGTTGCGATATGTCTTAGTTTCATATAAGCATTATGTATCATAAAAATCTGGTTATGGTTTGCTATTTTGGGTGACACATACTGCAAAATTTATATAAAACATTAACCTGATGGATGACAGGTACAAACATTGTATATTTTAGGTTGTTGCATTAGCCAACGTATGCTCATAACATAGATGAACAATACATATTCGCAACGCGTGTATATTATGGTCCATATACACACACACTTATTTTGAATACCACATTCAAAATTATTTTAATTTTAATTCGACTTCTACTTTCAAATTTTGTTCAGTTTCTTCGATTTCCATTTTCGAGAATTTGTTTTTATAGGAAACGCCATTGTTGTAGTAGGTACTGCCACAAATACGCACAACAACATTAATAATGTTAAAGTCTTTTTATGAGGTTGCCAAGCCCCACATATAAAATAAAAGCCATCTTCATTTTATTTTGACTTTAACTTTTGATTCCGTGGAATCATTTTGTAATATTTTTATTTTGGTAAATTGTATTTATTTGTATTATAACAAATGTTTATTAACGATAAGGATATTATACAATAATGATCCTTCCGCAGGTTCACCTACGGAAACCTTGTTACGACTTTTACTTCCTCTAAATAATCAAGTTCGGTCAACTTTTGCGAAACAACCGTAACACGCAAGGCGTCACAGTGATCACGTCCGGAGACCTCACTAAATAATTCAATCGGTAGTAGCGACGGGCGGTGTGTACAAAGGGCAGGACGTAATCAATGCGAGTTAATGACTCACACTTACTGGGAATTCCAAGTTCATGTGAACAGTTTCAGTTCACAATCCCAAGCATGAAAGTGGTTCAGCGGTTTACCCGGACCTCTCGGTCTAGGAAATACACGTTGATACTTTCATTGTAGCGCGCGTGCAGCCCAGGACATCTAAGGGCATCACAGACCTGTTATTGCTCAATCTCATTATTGCTAGACGCAATTTGTCCATTTAAGAAGCTAGTGTCCTTATAATGGGACAAACCAACAGGTACGGCTCCACTTACATAAACACATTCAAACACAATAAACATTTTACTGCCACCATGAATGAAGGCTACATAAGCTTCAGCACCATAATCCTGAAGATATCTATTTAATATATTTGAGTCTCGTTCGTTATCGGAATTAACCAGACAAATCACTCCACGAACTAAGAACGGCCATGCACCACCACCCAT
This sequence comes from Drosophila mauritiana, assembly GCF_004382145.1. NCBI lineage: Eukaryota > Metazoa > Arthropoda > Insecta > Diptera > Drosophilidae > Drosophila > Drosophila mauritiana. Next base: position 23,122 of record NW_022881311.1, on the reverse strand, counting down.
AGATTCGAGAAAGAGCTATCAATCTGTCTTACACACTTATGTTCGGACCTGGTAAGTTTTCCCGTGTTGAGTCAAATTAAGCCGCAGGCTCCACTCCTGGTGGTGCCCTTCCGTCAATTCCTTTAAGTTTCAGCTTTGCAACCATACTTCCCCCGGAGCCCAAAAGCTTTGGTTTCCCGGGAAGCGACTGAGAGAGCCATAAAAGTAGCTACACCCAATTGCTAGCTGGCATCGTTTATGGTTAGAACTAGGGCGGTATCTGATCGCCTTCGAACCTCTAACTTTCGTTCTTGATTAATGAAAACATTTGGCAAATGCTTTCGCTTAAGTTAGTCTTACGACGGTCCAAGAATTTCACCTCTCGCGTCGTAATACTAATGCCCCCAAACTGCTTCTATTAATCATTACCTCTTGATCTGAAAACCAATGAAAGCAGAACAGAGGTCTTATTTCATTATCCCATGCACAGAATATTCAGGCATTTGAAGCCTGCTTTAAGCACTCTAATTTGTTCAAAGTAATAGTACCGGCCCACAATAACACTCGTTTAAGAGCACTAGTGCAGGTTTTTAAATAGGAGGAACATATGAAAAAATACAAGTATTTAATCACATATAAGAACTCCACCGGTAATACGCTTACATACATAAAGGTATAGTACTAACCACAATTGTAAGTTGTACTACCCGTATGAAGCACAAGTTCAACTACGAACGTTTTAACCGCAACAACTTTAATATACGCTATTGGAGCTGGAATTACCGCGGCTGCTGGCACCAGACTTGCCCTCCAATTGGTCCTTGTTAAAGGATTTAAAGTGTACTCATTCCAATTACAGGGCCTCGGATATGAGTCCTGTATTGTTATTTTTCGTCACTACCTCCCCGAGCTGGGAGTGGGTAATTTACGCGCCTGCTGCCTTCCTTAGATGTGGTAGCCGTTTCTCAGGCTCCCTCTCCGGAATCGAACCCTGATTCCCCGTTACCCGTTGCAACCATGGTAGTCCTAGATACTACCATCAAAAGTTGATAGGGCAGACATTTGAAAGATCTGTCGTCGGTACAAGACCATACGATCTGCATGTTATCTAGAGTTCAACCAATATAACGATCTTGCGATCGCTTGGTTTTAGCCTAATAAAAGCACATGTCCCATAAGGTTCATTTTAATTGCATGTATTAGCTCTAGAATTACCACAGTTATCCAAGTAACTGTTAACGATCTAAGGAACCATAACTGATATAATGAGCCTTTTGCGGTTTCACTTTTAATTCGTGTGTACTTAGACATGCATGGCTTAATCTTTGAGACAAGCATATAACTACTGGCAGGATCAACCAGAATAATGTTTTTCCTTCATATTCCATTCATATATTTTGAATCGAAATAAGCAATATAATAGATATATAGATATATAGATTTTTCACTTTATATAATTCCATGATTTTTATTATATTGAATAAAATTCAATATTTCGCCTTTGGGTAAAATTTTAAATATATAAGTAAAAAAATCCATTCGATTACGGCCATTTTTATATAGCATTCGTAATCCATATTTTCATTTTTAATTTATACTTGTTTTACCAATATAACAAGAATTTCATCTAATTATTGTAATATATATATTTCTATAATTTTATCTTTTTATACATACATATTTCATTATAAAATATCATTTTATTTCCAACATACATAATTATTGTATCCACACATGTACAATTTTTGTTTAACCAATATAAATATTAAGTTAAATCATTTGCATTTTGAAGATAAATTTAAAATTTATCTCTTTTCATATATCTCTGGTAATATATAACATAAAACCAAGCGCATATGATAATATTTCCACATTTAATATATAATTTTATATTTCTTTCATAAGAATCCATATTTGTATTATACCGTAACGATATAATAATCCAACTATACGGCAGGTAATAAATTAATATTTGCCTGCCTCCAAAAATTAACGATAATATATGGAAACGATTTGTTATTCTATATATAATAGAAACTTGACTTTTGTTTCAACGATATTATCTATAAAGCGTATATTCCTATTATCCGCGGAGCCAAGTCCCGTGTTCTATAGAACTGAGAAACAAATTTGTACGGATAATAATATACTTTATTGTATGTAACCAATATAAACATAATCCGAAATAAATATTTCGAATAATGCGGGAGGTCGGCAACCACTGCCTACCTATAGTAGTTTTTGAACCCGCTCCTCAAAGCGGGTATTTTCAATTCCGTTTGCCACCCAACATACGGGCTATTCTCTTATATATTAAGAGATTATAGGAACATTTCATTTTTTTTCCATTATTCATATATAATATGATTATTTTTTCCCTTATACATATAATAATTAATCATTTTCATATGTATATTATTTAATTTACTCATATTATTGCCAAAATCATATGAATACATAAGTTTTGAACAATATGAGAGGTCGGCAACCACTGCCTACCTATAGTAGTTTTTGAACCCTCTGTCGTAATTCCGGTCGTTTACACTACTATACCCTCTCACTATAATGGCTTTTCTCTATAATACTAAGAGAATGTGGGATATTTTCAGCATTTTTTCCCTTATACATATAATAATTAATCATTTTCATATGTATATTATTTAATTTACTCATATTATTGCCAAATCATATGAATACATAAGTTTTGAACAATATGAGAGGTCGGCAAACCACTGCCTACCTATAGTAGTTTTTGAACCCTCTGTCGTAATTCCGGTCGTTTACACTACTATACCCTCTCACTATAATGGCTTTTCTCTATAATACTAAGAGAATGTGGGATATTTTCAGCATTTTTTCCCTTATACATATAATAATTAATCATTTTCATATGTATTATTTAATTTACTCATATTATTGCCAAAATCATATGAATACATAAGTTTTGAACAATATGAGAGGTCGGCAACCACTGCCTACCTATAGTAGTTTTTGAACCCTCTGTCGTAAATTCCGGTCGTTTACACTACTATACCCTCTCACTATAATGGCTTTTCTCTATAATACTAAAGAATGGGATATTTTCAGAATTTTTTCCCTTATACATATAATAATTAATCATTTTCATATGTATATTATTTAATTTACTCATATTATTGCCAAAATCATATGAATACATAAGTTTTGAACAATATGAGAGGTCGGCAACCACTGCCTACCTATAGTAGTTTTTGAACCCTCTGTCGTAATTCCGGTCGTTTACACTACTATACCCTCTCACTATAATGGCTTTTCTCTATTATACTAAGAGAATGTGGGATATTTTCAGCATTTTTTCCCTTATACATATAATAATTAATAATTTTCATATGTATTATTTAATTTACTCATATAATTGCCAAAATCATATGAATACATAAGTTTTGAACAATATGAGAGGTCGGCAACCACTGCCTACCTATAGTAGTTTTTGAACCCTCTGTCGTAATTCCGGTCGTTTACACTACTATACCCTCTCACTATAATGGCTTTTCTCTATAATACTAAGAGAATGTGGGAATATTTCAGCATTTTTTCCCCTATACATATAATAATTAATAATTTTCATATGTATATTATTTAATTTACTCATATAATTGCCAAAATCATATGAATACATAAGTTTTGAACAATATGAGAGGTCGGCAACCACTGCCTACCTATAGTAGTTTTTGAACCCTCTGTCGTAATTCCGGTCGTTTACACTACTATACCCTCTCACTATAATGGCTTTCTATAATACTAAGAATGTGGGAATATTTCAGCATTTTTTCCCCTATACATATAATAATTAATAATTTTCATATGTATATTATTTAATTTACTCATATAATTGCCAAAATCATATAAATACATAAGTTTTTGAACAATATCAGAGGTCAGCAACGGTCTTTCCTCTATAATACTAAGATATATGGGAATATTTTCAGCATTTTTTCCCTTATACATTTATACATATAATAATTAATCATTTTCATATGTATATTATTTAATTTACTCATATTATTGCCAAAATCATATAAATACATAAGTTTTGAACAATATCAGAGGTCAGCAACGGTCTTTCCTCTATAATACTAAGATAATGTGGGAATATTTCATCATTTTTTCCTTTATACATTTATACATATAATATTTAATCATTTTATATGTATTATTTAATTTACTCATATAATTGCCAAAATCATATAAATACATAAGTTTTGAACAATATCAGAGGGGCAACGGTCTTTCCTCTATAATACTAAGATAATATGGGAATATTTCAGCATTTTTTCCCTTATACATATAATAATTAATCATTTTCATATTATTTAATTTACTCGTATAATTGCCAAAATCCTATGAAGACATAAGAGAATACAATATGAGAGGTCGGCGCAACCATAATATAGTAGTTGATGACGAGGTGTTTGGCAACTTGATACAATTCTTTCTTTATATTAATTATATGATATATCATATGCGTCACTAAATTGATGACTTTGACGGCCTTTGAGTATATGATCATATGCGTCACTAAATTGATGACGAGGTATTTGGCAACTTGATAATTCTTTAAAGATTATATGATAGGGACAATATCATATGCGTCACTAAATTGATGACGAGGTTTTGGCAACTTGACACAATTCATTAAAGTCTTTATATTAATTATATGATAATATCATATGCGTCACTAAATTGATGACGAGGTATTTGGCAACTTGATAAATTCTTTAAAGATATGATAGGGACAATATCATATGTGATGAAACTTGAAGTCCAATATCATATGCGTCACTAAATTGATGACGAGGTATTTGGCAACTTGAAATATCTATGATAGGACAATATCATATGCGTCACTAAATGATGACGAGGTGTTTGGCAACTTGACACAATTCATTAAAGTCTATATGATAGGGACAATATCATATGCGTCACTAAATTGATGACGAGGTGTTTGGCAACTTGACACAATTCATTAAAGTCTTTATATTAATTATATGATAGGGACAATATCATATGCGTCACTAAATTGATGACGAGGTTTGGCAACTTGATAATTCTTTAAAGTTTTATATCACAATATCATATGCGTCACTAAATGACGAGGTGTTTGGCAACTTGAAGTCTATATGATGACAATATCATATGCGTCACTAAATTGATGACTTTGGCAACTTGACACAATTCATTAAAGTCTTTATATTAATTATATGATAGGGACAATATCATATGCGTCACTAAATTGATGACGGTATTTGGCAACTTGATACAATTCTTTAAAGTTTTATATCAAAAATTATATGATAGGGACAATATCATATGCGTCACTAAATTGATGATTGCATTAAAGTCTTTATATTAATTATATGATAGGACAATATCATATGCGTCACTAAATTGATGACGAGGTATTTGGCAACTTGATACAATTCTTTAAAGTTTTATATCAAAAATTATATGATAGGGACAATATCATATGCGTCACTAAATTGATGACGAGGTGTTTGGCAACTTGACACAATTCATTAAAGTCTTTATATTAATTATATGATAGGGACAATATCATATGTCACTAAATTGATGACGAGGTATTTGGCAACTTGATATAATTCTTTAAAGTTTTATATCAAAATTATATGATAGGGACAATATCATATGCGTCACTAAATTGATGACGAGGTGTTTGGCAACTTGACACAATTCATTAAAGTCTATATGATAGGACAATATCATATGCGTCACTAAATTGATGACTTGGCAACTTGATACAATTCTTTAAAGTTTTATATCAAAAATTATATGATAGGGACAATATCATATGCGTCACTAAATTGATGACGAAACTTGACACAATTCATTAAAGTCTTATATGATAGGTCATATGCGTCACTAAATTGATGACGCAACGGCGTGTAGGGTCACAATATCATATCACACTTGGGGCACAATATCATATGCGTCACTAAATGATGACGCAACTTGAGGATGTGCGTCACTAAATTGATGACGAGGTTGTTTGGCTACAGGAAAAATCATTTATTTATCGAATCATCAAGCAAAGGATAAGCTTCAGTGGATCGCAGTATGGCAGCTGCTCAACCACTTACAACACCTTGCCTGTTACAAAAGTCGTTTACAATTGATTCTAGGCTTTGTCATTGTATTAAATAATGCTTTTATATGTAACTAGCGCGGCATCAGGTGATCGAAGATCCTCCTAATTTACTATGTTACAAATTACATTGGCATCACATCCATTGTCGTTTATAAAATAAATTATAAACTTTAAATGGTTTAGAAGCCATACAATGCAAATTGCCCCTTATTTATCATTGCAGTCCAGCACGGATACGACCTTAGAGGCGTTCAGGCATAATCCAACGGACGTAGCGTCATACCACTGTTCTCGAACAAGTATTGTGCCATTGGTCCGTACCTGCGGTTCCTCTCGTACTACGCAGGAATGCTGTCGCAACAACGTTTTGTCATTAGTAGGGTAAAACTAACCTGTCTCACGACGGTCTAAACCCAGCTCACGTTCCCTTGCATGGTGAACAATCCAACGCTTGGTGAATTTTGCTTCACAATGATAGGAAGAGCCGACATCGAAGGATCAAAAAGCGACGTCGCTATGAACGCTTGGCCGCCACAAGCCAGTTATCCCTATGGTAACTTTTCTGACACCTCTTGTTAAAAACTCTTTAAACCAAAAGGATCGATAGGCCGAGCTTTTGCTGTCCCTGTGTGTACTGAACACCGAGATCAAGTCAGCATTTGCCCTTTTGCTCTATGTGGTTTCTGTCCGCACTGAGCTGGCCTTGGGACACCTCCGTTATTATTTGAGAGATGTACCGCCCCAGTCAAACTCCCTACCTGGCAATGTCCTTGAATTGGATCATACCTGAGTAATTGGAGTTATACCAAATTTTCAAATCAAAAATACATAAATGCATCGTTTTATTAAAGAATTTGTTTGCGATTATATAACAAACTCGTGATACTTTGATCAAGAAGCTTGCATCAAAACCCAATACCATAAGATATAATAAATATATCCGTATAATGGCTAGAAATGATACACGTTCCATTTAATCAAGTAAGTAAGGAAACAATAAGAGTAGTGGTATTTCATTGACGATACCAAACCGAGGTCTAATATCTCCCACTTATTCTACACCTCTTATGTCTCCTTACACTGCCAGATTAGAGTCAAGCTCAAAAGGGTCTTCTTTCCCCGCTAATTATTCCAAGCCCGTTCCCTTGGCTGTGGTTTCGCTAGATAGTAGATCTTTTCAAAACTTGTTTAACACTGAAGGGATTGAACACCCACAACATGTATCAACCTTTAGAAGCGCTATGTACATGTAGCAATTCAAAGCATGCTGATTTTTTAACTCGTAACTCAAACGTCACACGAAATCTATACTGGTTCGCTTAATACCGACGACAAGCACCCTTATTTCAGTATAACCATCGTTTTCTGCCAAGCCTTCTAAAGTTGTTTTTTTAAATTTTATTGCACCAGGGGTCCAACAAAATTGTTCAGTCGGTTCCCGATCGCCATCTTTCGGTCACAGCATATATGCTCAAGGTACGTTCCAGTTAGAGGCATAAATAATATAAATTACATTATACATAACTATATAGAACGCCCCGGGATTGTGTTAATTAGCTATAAATAGCTAAAAAACTAATCCCATTATTAGTCAAGTTAATTACGCTATTAGGTTTACATCCCAATAACTTGCACATATGTTAGACTCCTTGGTCCGTGTTTCAAGACGGGTCCCGAAGGTATCCTGAATCTTTCGCATTGTTAATCATACAAGAGCATATAATAAACACAAAAATCAATGATAATTATGCCATTATATAATTCCGAAAAATTAACGCTCTGTAATAATATAAATCTATCAGCACTTTATCAAATTAATAACATTTATTCTGTGTTAAAATGCAAGCAATTTAATTGGAATAAACTATAAGTTATATTTTATGATAAATTTGGGATATGCTAATAGATTACAATGTCCTTATATGGAAAAAATGCACATTATTCTTAATAATATTATTTAAATATTACAATTTTAATGATGAATTTTCCATAACGGATATTCAGGTTCATCGGGCTTAACCTCTAAGCAGTTTCACGTACTGTTTAACTCTCTATTCAGAGTTCTTTTCAACTTTCCCTCACGGTACTTGTTTACTATCGGTCTCATGGTTATATTTAGTTTTAGATGGAGTTTACCACCCACTTAGTGCTGCACTATCAAGCAACACGACTCTTTGGAAACATCATCTAGTAATCATTAACGTTATACGGGCCTGGCACCCTCTATGGGTAAATGGCCTCATTTAAGAAGGACTTAAATCATTAATTTCTCATACTAGAATATTGACGCTCCATACACTGCATCTCACATTTGCCATATAGACAAAGTGACTTAGTGCTGAACTGTTTTCTTTTCGCTCGCCGCTACTAAGAAAATCCTTGTTAGTTTCTTTTCCTCCCCTAATTAATATGCTTAAATTCAGGGGGTAGTCCCATATGAGTTGAGGTTGTATATATAACTATTTTTTGCCATAAATTCTTTATATATAAATGATAAAACAATCAATTAAATTCGTTATAAATAGTTCCAATAGTTCTTGTAAGCAAAGTTATTTTTTATCCATTTAACGAACCAACGAAGAATAATAACAAAACCAAGATTTTTCTTTTTCCGAATCATTAATAAGAGACAATTCTAGATGAAAAATATTTCAATTTTTATGCTAGACATTTCTCAGTATTATTTGATTGAAAAAGAAAATATTTCTCTTCGTTTTTCACATTCAAATGTGAGATAATGTTTTTCATTTCTTTTTTAATATTATGAATAAAATCATTATTTAATCCAATAATATACCATATGCTTATAAAAAATTTATAAACAACTTAATTAGCATAGTCTTACAACCCTCAACCATATGTAGTCCAAGCAGCACTATAAAATTAATTAAAGTACATAACAGCATGGACTGCGATATGCGTTCAAAATGTCGATGTTCATGTGTCCTGCAGTTCACACGATGACGCACAGTTTGCTGCGTTCTTCATCGACCCATGAGCCGAGTGATCCACCGCTTAGAGTTTTATAATTCATTTTTATATAATATCAATATTGTTTTTATTGAAAGAAATTAAAAATACACCATTTTACTGGCATATATCAATTCCTTCAATAAATTTATTTTTATACCTAAAAATAAATGTTGCGATATGTCTTAGTTTCATATAAGCATTATGTATCATAAAAATCTGGTTATGGTTTGCTATTTTGGGTGACACATACTGCAAAATTTATATAAAACATTAACCTGATGGATGACAGGTACAAACATTGTATATTTTAGGTTGTTGCATTAGCCAACGTATGCTCATAACATAGATGAACAATACATATTCGCAACGCGTGTATATTATGGTCCATATACACACACACTTATTTTGAATACCACATTCAAAATTATTTTAATTTTAATTCGACTTCTACTTTCAAATTTTGTTCAGTTTCTTCGATTTCCATTTTCGAGAATTTTTTTATAGGAAACGCCATTGTTGTAGTAGGTACTGCCACAAATACGCACAACAACATTAATAATGTTAAAGTCTTTTTATGAGGTTGCCAAGCCCCACATATAAAATAAAAGCCATCTTCATTTTATTTTGACTTTAACTTTTGATTCCGTGGAATCATTTTGTAATATTTTTATTTTGGTAAATTGTATTTATTTGTATTATAACAAATGTTTATTAACGATAAGGATATTATACAATAATGATCCTTCCGCAGGTTCACCTACGGAAACCTTGTTACGACTTTTACTTCCTCTAAATAATCAAGTTCGGTCAACTTTTGCGAAACAACCGTAACACGCAAGGCGTCACAGTGATCACGTCCGGAGACCTCACTAAATAATTCAATCGGTAGTAGCGACGGGCGGTGTGTACAAAGGGCAGGGACGTAATCAATGCGAGTTAATGACTCACACTTACTGGGAATTCCAAGTTCATGTGAACAGTTTCAGTTCACAATCCCAAGCATGAAAGTGGTTCAGCGGTTTACCCGGACCTCTCGGTCTAGGAAATACACGTTGATACTTTCATTGTAGCGCGCGTGCAGCCCAGGACATCTAAGGGCATCACAGACCTGTTATTGCTCAATCTCATTATTGCTAGACGCAATTTGTCCATTTAAGAAGCTAGTGTCCTTATAATGGGACAAACCAACAGGTACGGCTCCACTTACATAAACACATTCAAACACAATAAACATTTTACTGCCACCATGAATGAAGGCTACATAAGCTTCAGCACCATAATCCTGAAGATATCTATTTAATATATTTGAGTCTCGTTCGTTATCGGAATTAACCAGACAAATCACTCCACGAACTAAGAACGGCCATGCACCACCACCCATAGATTCGAGAAAGAGCTATCAATCTGTCTTACACACTTATGTTCGGACCTGGTAAGTTTCCCGTGTTGAGTCAAATTAAGCCGCAGGCTCCACTCCTGGTGGTGCCCTTCCGTCAATTCCTTTAAGTTTCAGCTTTGCAACCATACTTCCCCCGGAGCCCAAAAGCTTTGGTTTCCCGGGAAGCGACTGAGAGAGCCATAAAAGTAGCTACACCCAATTGCTAGCTGGCATCGTTTATGGTTAGAACTAGGGCGGTATCTGATCGCCTTCGAACCTCTAACTTTCGTTCTTGATTAATGAAAACATCTTTGGCAAATGCTTTCGCTTAAGTTAGTCTTACGACGGTCCAAGAATTTCACCTCTCGCGTCGTAATACTAATGCCCCCAAACTGCTTCTATTAATCATTACCTCTTGATCTGAAAACCAATGAAAGCAGAACAGAGGTCTTATTTCATTATCCCATGCACAGAATATTCAGGCATTTGAAGCCTGCTTTAAGCACTCTAATTTGTTCAAAGTAATAGTACCGGCCCACAATAACACTCGTTTAAGAGCACTAGTGCAGGTTTTTAAATAGGAGGAACATATGAAAAAATACAAGTATTTAATCACATATAAGAACTCCACCGGTAATACGCTTACATACATAAAGGTATAGTACTAACCACAATTGTAAGTTGTACTACCCGTATGAAGCACAAGTTCAAACTACGAACGTTTTAACCGCAACAACTTTAATATACGCTATTGGAGCTGGAATTACCGCGGCTGCTGGCACCAGACTTGCCCTCCAATTGGTCCTTGTTAAAGGATTTAAAGTGTACTCATTCCAATTACAGGGCCTCGGATATGAGTCCTGTATTGTTATTTTTCGTCACTACCTCCCCGAGCTGGGAGTGGGTAATTTACGCGCCTGCTGCCTTCCTTAGATGTGGTAGCCGTTTCTCAGGCTCCCTCTCCGGAATCGAACCCTGATTCCCCGTTACCCGTTGCAACCATGGTAGTCCTAGATACTACCATCAAAAGTTGATAGGGCAGACATTTGAAAGATCTGTCGTCGGTACAAGACCATACGATCTGCATGTTATCTAGAGTTCAACCAATATAACGATCTTGCGATCGCTTGGTTTTAGCCTAATAAAAGCACATGTCCCATAAGGTTCATGTTTTAATTGCATGTATTAGCTCTAGAATTACCACAGTTATCCAAGTAACTGTTAACGATCTAAGGAACCATAACTGATATAATGAGCCTTTTGCGGTTTCACTTTTAATTCGTGTGTACTTAGACATGCATGGCTTAATCTTTGAGACAAGCATATAACTACTGGCAGGATCAACCAGAATAATGTTTTTCCTTCATATTCCATTCATATATTTTGAATCGAAATAAGCAATATAATAGATATATAGATATATAGATTTTTCACTTTATATAATTCCATGATTTTTATTATATTGAATAAAATTCAATATTTCGCCTTTGGGTAAAATTTTAAATATATAAGTAAAAAAATCCATTCGATTACGGCCATTTTTATATAGCATTCGTAATCCATATTTTCATTTTTAATTTATACTTGTTTTACCAATATAACAAGAATTTCATCTAATTATTGTAATATATATATTTCTATAATTTTATCTTTTTATACATACATATTTCATTATAAAATATCATTTTATTTCCAACATACATAATTATTGTATCCACACATGTACAATTTTTGTTTAACCAATATAAATATTAAGTTAAATCATTTGCATTTTGAAGATAAATTTAAAATTTATCTCTTTTCATATATATCTCTGGTAATATATAACATAAAACCAAATATGATAATATTTCCACATTTAATATATAATTTTATATTTCTTTCATAAGAATCCATATTTGTATTATACCGTAACGATATAATAATCCAACTATACGGCAGGTAATAAATTAATATTTGCCTGCCTCCAAAAATTAACGATAATATATGGAAACGATTTGTTATTCTATATATAATAGAAACTTGACTTTTGTTTCAACGATATTATCTATAAAGCGTATATTCCTATTATCCGCGGAGCCAAGTCCCGTGTTCTATAGAACTGAGAAACAAATTTGTACGGATAATAATATACTTTATTGTATGTAACCAATATAAACATAATCCGAAATAAATATTTCGATAAATGCGGAGGTCGGCAACCACTGCCTACCTATAGTAGTTTTTGAACCCGCTGTCCTCAAAGCGGGTATTTTCAATTCCGTTTGCCACCCAACATACGGGCTATTCTCTTATATATTAAGAGATTATAGGAACATTTCATTTTTTTTCCATTATTCATATATAATATGATTATTTTTCCCTTATACATATAATAATTAATCATTTTCATATTATATTATTTAATTTACTCATATTATTGCCAAAATCATATGAATACATAAGTTTTGAACAATATGAGAGGTCGGCAACCACTCCTACTATAGTATTTTTTGAACCCCTCTGTTCGTAATTCCGGTCGTTTACACTACATACCCTCTCACTATAATGGCTTTCTCTATAATACTAAAGAATGTGGGATATTTTCAGCATTTTTTCCCTTATACATATAATAATAATCATTTTCATATGTATATTATTTAATTTACTCCATATTATTGCCAAAATCATATGAATACATAAGTTTTGAACAATATGAGAGGTCGGCAACCACTGCCTACCTATAGTAGTTTTTGAACCCTCTGTCGTAATTCCGGTCGTTTACACTACTATACCCTCTCACTATAATGGCTTTTCTCTATAATACTAAGAGAATGTGGGATATTTCAGCATTTTTTCCCTTATACATATAATAATTAATCATTTTCATATGTATATTATTTAATTTACTCATATTATTGCCAAAATCATATGAATACATAAGTTTTGAACAATATGAGAGGTCGGCAACCACTGCCTACCTATAGTAGTTTTTGAACCCTCTGTCGTAATTCCGGTCGTTTACACTACTATACCCTCTCACTATAATGGCTTTTCTCTATAATACTAGAGAATGTGGGATATTTTCAGAATTTTTTCCCTTATACATATAATAATTAATCATTTTCATATGTATATTATTTAATTTACTCATATTATTGCCAAAATCATATGAATACATAAGTTTTGAACAATATGAGAGGTCGGCAACCACTGCCTACCTATAGTAGTTTTTGAACCCTCTGTCGTAATTCCGGTCGTTTACACTACTATACCCTCTCACTATAATGGCTTTTCTCTATATACTAAGAGAATGTGGGATATTTTCAGCATTTTTTCCCTTATACATATAATAATTAATAATTTCATATGTATATTATTTAATTTACTCATATAATTGCCAAAATCATATGAATACATAAGTTTTGAACAATATGAGAGGTCGGCAACCACTGCCTACCTATAGTAGTTTTTGAACCCTCTGTCGTAATTCCGGTCGTTTACACTACTATACCCTCTCACTATAATGGCTTTTCTCTATAATACTAAGAGAATGTGGGAATATTTCAGCATTTTTTCCCCTATACATATAATAATTAATAATTTCATATGTATATTATTTAATTTACTCATATAATTGCCAAAATCATATGAATACATAAGTTTTGAACAATATGAGAGGTCGGCAACCACTGCCTACCTATAGTAGTTTTTGAACCCTCTGTCGTAATTCCGGTCGTTTACACTACTATACCCTCTCACTATAATGGCTTTTCTCTATAATACTAAGAGAATGTGGGAATATTTCAGCATTTTTTCCCTATACATATAATAATTAATAATTTTCATATGTATATTATTTAATTTACTCATATAATTGCCAAAATCATATAAATACATAAGTTTTGAACAATATCAGAGGTCAGCAACGGTCTTTCCTCTATAATACTAAGATAATATGGGAATATTTCAGCATTTTTTCCCTTATACATTATACATATAATAATTAATCATTTTCATATGTATATTATTTAATTTACTCATATTATTGCCAAAATCATATAAATACATAAGTTTTGAACAATATCAGAGGTCAGCAACGGTCTTTCCTCTATAATACTAAGATAATGTGGGAATATTTCATCATTTTTTCCTTTATACATTTATACATATAATATTTAATCATTTTATATGTATATTATTTAATTTACTCATATAATTGCCAAAATCATATAAATACATAAGTTTTGAACAATATCAGAGGTCGGCAACGGTCTTTCCTCTATAATACTAAGATAATATGGGAATATTTCAGCATTTTTTCCCTTATACATATAATAATTAATCATTTTCATATGTATATTATTTAATTTACTCGTATAATTGCCAAAATCCTATGAAGACATAAGAGAATACAATATGAGAGGTCGGCGCAACCATAATATAGTAGTTGATGACGAGGTGTTTGGCAACTTGATACAATTCTTTAAAAGTCTTTATATTAATTATATGATAGGGACAATATCATATGCGTCACTAAATTGATGACGAGGTGTTTGGCAACGTGACACAAATCATTAAAGTCTTTATATAATTATATGATAGACAATATCATATGCGTCACTAAATTGATGACGAGTTGGCAACTTGACACAATTCATTAAAGTCTTTATATTAATTATATGATGACAATATCATATGCGTCACTAAATTGATGACGAGGTATTTGGCAACTTGATAATTCTTTAAAGTTTATATCAAAAATTATATGATAGGGACAATATCATATGCGTCACTAAATTGATGACGAGGTTTGGCAACTTGACACATTCATTAAAGTCTTTATATTAATTATATGATAGGACAATATCATATGCGTCACTAAATTGATGACGAGGTATTTGGCAACTTGATACAATTCTTTAAAGTTTATATCAAAAATTATATGATAGGGACAATATCATATGCGTCACTAAATTGATGACGAGGTGTTTGGCAACTTGACACAATTCATTAAAGTCTTGGCAACTTGATACAATTCTTTAAAGTTTTTATATCAAAAATTATATGATAGGGACAATATCATATGCGTCACTAAATTGATGACGAGGTGTTTGGCAACTTGACACAATTCATTAAAGTCTTTATATTAATTATATGATAGGACAATATCATATGCGTCACTAAATTGATGACGAGGTAAACTTGATAAATTCTTTAAAGTTATATCAAAAATTATATGATAGGGACAATATCATATGCGTCACTAAATTGATGACGATTGGCAACTTGACACAATTCATTAAAGTCTTTATTAATTATATGATAGACAATATCATATGCGTCACTAAATTGATGACGAGGTATTTGGCAACGTGATAGAATTCTTTAAAGTCTTTATATCAAAAATTATTATCATATGATGACGATATTTGCAACTTGATATAATTCTTTAAAGTCTTTATATCAAAAATTATATGATAGGACAATATCATATGCGTCACTAAATTGATGACGAGGTGTTTGTTTGGCTACAGGAAAAATCATTTATTTATCGAATCATCAAGCAAAGGATAAGCTTCAGTGGATCGCAGTATGGCAGCTGCTCAACCACTTACAACACCTTGCCTGTTACAAAAGTCGTTTACAATTGATTCTAGGCTTTGTCATTGTAATAATGCTTTTATATGTAACTAGCGCGCATCAGGTGATCGAAGATCCTCCTAATTTACTATGTTACAAATTACATTGGCATCACATCCATTGTCGTTTATAAAATAAATTATAAACTTTAAATGGTTTAGAAGCCATACAATGCAAATTGCCCCTTATTTATCATTGCAGTCCAGCACGGATACGACCTTAGAGGCGTTCAGGCATAATCCAACGGACGTAGCGTCATACCACTGTTCGCTCGAACAAGTATTGTGCCATTGGTCCGTACCTGCGGTTCCTCTCGTACTACGCAGGAATGCTGTCGCAACAACGTTTTGTCATTAGTAGGGTAAAACTAACCTGTCTCACGACGGTCTAAACCCAGCTCACGTTCCCTTGCATGGGTGAACAATCCAACGCTTGGTGAATTTTGCTTCACAATGATAGGAAGAGCCGACATCGAAGGATCAAAAAGCGACGTCGCTATGAACGCTTGGCCGCCACAAGCCAGTTATCCCTATGGTAACTTTTCTGACACCTCTTGTTAAAAACTCTTTAAACCAAAAGGATCGATAGGCCGAGCTTTTGCTGTCCCTGTGTGTGAACACCGAGATCAAGTCAGCATTTGCCCTTTTGCTCTATGTGTGGTTTCTGTCCGCACTGAGCTGGCCTTGGGACACCTCCGTTATTATTAGAGATGTACCGCCCCAGTCAAACTCCCTACCTGGCAATGTCCTTGAATTGGATCATACCTGAGTAATTGGAGTTATACCAAATTTTCAAATCAAAAATACATAAATGCATCGTTTTATTAAAGAATTTGTTTGCGATTATATAACAAACTCGTGATACTTTGATCAAGAAGCTTGCATCAAAACCCAATACCATAAGATATAATAAATATATCCGTATAATGGCTAGGAAATGATACACGTTCCATTTAATCAAGTAAGTAAGGAAACAATAAGAGTAGTGGTATTTCATTGACGATACCAAACCGAGGTCTAATATCTCCCACTTATTCTACACCTCTTATGTCTCCTTACACTGCCATTAGAGTCAAGCTCAAAAGGGTCTTCTTTCCCGCTAATTATTCCAATTCCCTTGGCTGTGGTTTCGCTAGATAGTAGATAGGGACAGTAGGAATCTCGTTAATCCATTCATGCGCGTCACTAATTAGATGACGAGGCATTTGGCTATTTTTTTTTTTTTTTTTTGATCGCGGAGGTATGGAAATCTATCGAAAGATACTAGGTCTGTCAACACTTCAGTTTCCTAGCATGCACGATTCATTGCTGAACCGAAGTTCCGCAACGCCTACGTACTAAAACCATCCTCATAGCCATTTATATATTACCATTATTTGCGATGTTTATGCCTTTATTGATGTTATGCCAAGACAGCAAGCAAATGTTTTGAACCAAACGTTTTAGCTAAGTCCAATCTCGGGAAAACCCGCTCAGGTACATGAACTGTTTAAAACAACCGAGACTGCCTCTCATAACCTGGACGCTAATGATATGACTATCATATTTGCTGAGGAGACCCTTCGCTATCAATCTTTTAACGGATTGACCACTCCAGATCCCCTCCAGTTCAGGGTGGCAGAATGGAATTCAATGTCACCTGCGGCTTCGAATCTGCGACGCAATTCAGTTCGTATGTCCGGTCTGTCGTATCTATTGATTTTGCGCTGGTGCGCATCCATAGAGTGTCCGTCTGTCACAATTTGTATGTCGATCACATCAATGTGATTTTGTCGTAGTGCCACCAGGTCCGGTTTATTAAGGCCGGATTCGCACTGCAGACTTGGTTCAACAATGACCGCGCAGCCTCTCTCCTCAAGTCCCCGCTTGATTCGATTTACTACGCAGTTGTGTCTAGCTACGCGCCTCCCATGCGATCGGTAACATTTTGCATTATATGGTTTTGTTGTTTCGGGAGCGTCACATCCTGCACGACACTGTCGTTCCAATTCGTGCCTTCCCCTTGTAGTACGAGACTTCGTGGTAGGGCATTTATCCGCAGACGAATACCGTCTATATATTCCTTTCCTGTTAGTAAACGCGTGGGTTGATTAACCCACCCGTGTTGCGGTCCCCAATGGCCCGCTTCACGGAGTCCGCTGCCATCAACTGAGAGGTACAATTTGTTCGCCCAATATTTTCTATTGCCGGACGCGATAACAATTCATGTTTCTGCAAATAATCTATCTCGGGCCCGTTGTTTTTCGGCTTCGAGGAAAGAGCTGGCTACCTCGTTTTGAGGTGAGGCCATTTAAATTACTCAAACGTCTTAGCCTTAACATTGGAGCTACCCATCTAAGTGATGGAATTCCGAGACCTCCACTTTTTGGGGCGTGAATGAATGCTATCGGCACATCCAGCGGAAGATTTAGCCATCTTCGCACATAGTATCGTATTAGTTTGTCAGTTTTTCGTAGGACGCCTATCGCCACACTCCCAAGGGCTAACTTGTGATAGAGCTGTGGGATAAGGACAGTCCTTAGGGCGAACATCCTCTGTTGTGGTTTGAGGGGGCCTTTGTCAATCTTTGTAGCTTTGGACCAATGTCCTCGGCCGGATTGCATCGAACCCTCCCAGTTGCAGTGAAGTTGA
Source organism: Drosophila mauritiana (assembly GCF_004382145.1). Taxonomy (NCBI): domain Eukaryota; kingdom Metazoa; phylum Arthropoda; class Insecta; order Diptera; family Drosophilidae; genus Drosophila; species Drosophila mauritiana. The sequence goes on along the minus strand of NW_022881311.1, from coordinate 4,395 downwards.
TGCCTAAGTACTTCCACTCGTCCGTTCGCTTCAATGATGGAATCTCTCTTGAGCCTACGTAAAAGCTCTGTGCCTCTAGCACGGTACACTTCTGTTTCGGCTGGCCCTTAATGCCAACGGTAAAACATTTGTCGGCATTAAGTTTGAGGCCGACGAGAGATAGAAAATCCAACGTTCTGTCCAACAATACTTGAAGTCCCATTCGAGTTTCAGCAAATAGTACCAAATCATCTGCAAACGCGGCCGCGTTAGTAATGGCATTTCCGACTCTAGCACCAATTTCGCTGGGTAGGTTTCTAAGTAACCTGTCCATTACCAAGTTAAATAGAATAGGAGACAAAGGGTCACCCTGCTTCACTCCTCTAGCAGGGACGAATTCCTCTGAACAACCGTCCCCATTGAGACTGGTACCGCCACCCTCGTACGTATTCTGTACGTAGTCAACGAAGCCCTTTGCGCACCATAAGCACGTAAGGTGTCATATATAGATGCATGCGATAGAGAATCGAATGCCTTGCTTACATCTAAATTTGCGATGTAGCAAGATCTAAAGTGCTTATGGCTATGCCTCAAGACTAAGTCAACTATCGTCGCATTATCGGCACATCCGTCGGTAGGTAAGAAGCCCCGCTGGCGCGGGTCCCAATTGATTGATGAGTTCAACCGGTTGCCAATATTGCATTTAGCTGTCTTACCAGGACTGAAGGCACCGATATTGGACGAAAGTCTTGCGGTCGCTTCCGTCACCGTCTTCGGATGAAGACAGTTCTGGCCAGTCGGATAGAGTGTGGTAGATTGCCGCACCATAGAATTAGGTTCATTATTCGTAGCATAATACCTGACGGCACCTCCCTGGCTGTTTTTGGAGTTATCCCGTCAGGCCCCGGAGATGAAGATAATGAGATTCTTGATGCCTAAGGTCATGCTCCGTAATAGCAGACCAAACCCTCTCAAGCGAGTGATCCATTTGTATCACTTCTCCACTGCAAGAGCTTGGGCTAGGCTGAGTCATTACTTCTCTCCAGTAGGGAAATTACTTCTTGGCTTGGCATTACCGACTCATCAGTTCCATTTAGCAAGGACTTAATGCATCTTCCTTTATGCTTATCCCAGTTACGCTGGGTGACAGCATACTGCTGCCTTCTGCTTTCTCTCCTATTTCGAGGTCTCCGAGGAGGTCTCGTCAGCGTGTGTCGTACACCCTGTGCCGGAAAAATTCCTAGGAGATATAGCGATAAGCATTGAGAGTGGTTTCCTTTCCCTCGAGCTCTGCCCTGTCAATGATCGTTTGTAGCTCTTGGCTCTCCATTTGGAATGGCATTCTACGGGGCTATACCCACGCAGTGTCCGCAAAATTTCCCTGTTCGACTGTTCGAAGGGAGTGATTGGAGTTGTTTCTGATTTGTTACTTGGTGGTTTGCTCACTTCTACTAGGGCGGCGCCTTATGGTTAGATTAGCAACTTCCGGGACGCGAGCTGATTGCCCTCTTATCTGCTCTATTTTCTCCTATAATCGCCCCTCTGTCTTAGCTTTTTGATGGCTTCGACTGCTTTGCAAAATACACCGCTAGTTGCTTGTTTATGTGTTTATGTCCATTTGCTGTGAGCTCAACCTCCTTTCTCGCCATCATCCACTTCTCTTCCTCCGTCGACGTTCTCATCAAGTTCGTCTGGTGCCGAGATCGCATGTGAACACCGAGTCCTCTCTTGCTGTTAAAGGACGCCACATACTGTGCAGGAACCTAGATAGAGTAGCCGCTGCGTTTGGTTCTATTGGTCCTCCGTCCACGGAGGGTCGGGTCGTCATCAGATTGTGTAAATTCATCCGAGGCTCGTTATTTCTATTGTAGTTCCAATATGAATAAATTTCCTCTCATAGTTTTGCCGTAGCTGCTAAACAAGTTTAGCATTAGAGTCGACTTGAGTAAAGGAGAGACTTGTGAGTTACAGAGCGCACACCATATGATATGACTTACGAATTACAAAAATACTCTGCTCCCCAGATCCCCAGTTACTCCCGCCGTTGACCCGCGCTTACTTGAATTTCTTCACTTTGACATTCAGAGCACTGGGCAGAAATCACATTGTGTCAACACCCGCTAGGGCCATCACAATGCTTTGTTTTAATTAGACAGTCGGATTCCCCAAGTCCGTGCCAGTTCTGAATTGATTGTTAATTGATAATCGTTATAATTGATAAGAACTAATTGGTTTAACCCAAATAGTATTCTTAAAAATTTTAGCAAGAAAGTTCCACAATTGGCTACGTAACTAAACTATCCGGGGAACAAGTAACTAACATAAATGCTAGAAACTCTATTTACCCAGAACGAGCACATAAACCATGTTATATTGTTCCCAATCAAGCCCGACTATCTCAATCTTCAGAGCCAATCCTTATCCCGAAGTTACGGATCTAATTTGCCGACTTCCCTTACCTACATTATTCTATCGACTAGAGACTCTTCACCTTGGAGACCAGCTGCGGATATTGGTACGGCCTGTTGAGAAGTTTGCGTGTCCCCACCATAAATTTTCAAGGTCCGAGGAGAAAATATCGACACAACAGTATATGTCATGCTCTTCTAGCCCATCTACCATATCTCTCTGCGAAAGACTTCCATGGTAGTACGGCTATAAAACAGAAAAAAAACTCTTCCGATATCTCTCGACGGCTTCTTATGGTCGTTCCTGTTGCCAGGATGAGCACGAGGCCCATATTTAATAACAAACGGATACTCAACAGGTTACGGAATTGGAAACCGTATTCCCTTTCGTTCAAAATTATTCAAGTGTATTATATTCGCTTTGTTTATATAGTTAGGCATTTTTGTTTTACTTGAAAATTTTCGGCTTTCGCCTTGAACTTAGGACCGACTAACTCGTGATCAACCACTGTTCACACGAAACCCTTCTCCACTTCAGTCCTCCAAGGTCTCATTCGATTATTTGCTACTACCACCAAGATCTGTACCAATGGCAGCTCCATGCAGGCTTACGCCAAACACTTCTACGCATACCATTGTACTTCCTACTCACTAAAGTTTCAAAATTTATATCACAAGTAATATAAATCATCTACTTTAGCGGTAATGTATAGGTATACAACTTAAGCGCCATCCATTTTAAGGGCTAGTTGCTTCGGCAGGTGAGTTGTTACACACTCCTTAGCGGATTTCGACTTCCATGATCACCGTCCTGCTGTTTTAAGCAACCAACGCCTTTCATGGTATCTGCATGAGTTGTTAATTTGGCACCGTAACATTACGTTTGGTTCATCCCACAGCGCCAGTTCTGCTTACCAAAAGTGGCCCACTGGGCACATTATATCAACCTTGAACTTCATATCAAGAAAGTTAAGGTTCTTACCCATTTAAAGTTTGAGAATAGGTTAAGATCGTTTCGACCTAAGGCCTCTAATCATTCGCTTTACCAGATAAGATTATTTTATATAATATTAAAATGCACCAGCTATCCTGAGGGAAACTTCGGAAGGAACCAGCTACTAGATGGTTCGATTGGTCTTTCGCCCCTATACTCAATTCTGACAATCGATTTGCACGTCAGAACTGTTTCGGTCTCCATCAGGGTTTCCCCTGACTTCAACCTGATCAAGTATAGTTCACCATCTTTCGGTCACAGCATATATGCTCAAGGTACGTTCCAGTTAGAGCATAAATAATATAAATATACATTATACATAACTATATAACGCCCGGATTGTGTTAATTAGCTATAATAGCTAAAAAACTAATCCATTATTAGTCAAGTTAATTACGCTATTAGGTTTACATCCCAATAACTTGCACATATGTTAGACTCCTTGGTCCGTGTTTCAAGACGGGTCCCGAAGGTATCCTGAATCTTTCGCATTGTTAATCATACAAGAGCATATAATAAACACAAAAATCAATGATAATTATGCCATTATATAATTCCGAAAATTAACGCTCTGTAATAATATAAATCTATCAGCACTTTATCAAATTAATAACATTTATTCTGTGTTAAAATGCAAGCAATTTAATTGGAATAAACTATAAGTTATATTTTATGATAAATTTGGGATATGCTAATAGATTACAATGTCTTATATGGAAAAATGCACATTATTCTTAATAATATTATTAAATATTACAATTTTAATGATGAATTTCCATAACGGATATTCAGGTTCATCGGGCTTAACCTCTAAGCAGTTTCACGTACTGTTTAACTCTCTATTCAGAGTTCTTTTCAACTTTCCTCACGTACTTGTTTACTATCGGTCTCATGGTTATATTTAGTTTTAGATGGAGTTTACCACCCACTTAGTGCTGCACTATCAAGCAACACGACTCTTTGGAAACATCATCTAGTAATCATTAACGTTATACGGCCTGCACCCTCTATGGG
>NW_022881310.1:17500-26055 GCF_004382145.1 Drosophila mauritiana | reverse complement strand
TTAAATAATGCTTTTATATGTAACTAGCGCGCATCAGGTGATCGAAGATCCTCCTAATTTACTATGTTACAAATTACATTTGGCATCACATCCATTGTCGTTTATAAAATAAATTATAAACTTTAAATGGTTTAGAAGCCATACAATGCAAATTGCCCCTTATTTATCATTTTCACAGCACGGATACGACCTTAGAGGCGTTCAGGCATAATCCAACGGACGTAGCGTCATACCACTGTTCGCTCGAACAAGTATTGTGCCATTGGTCCGTACCTGCGGTTCCTCTCGTACTACGCAGGAATGCTGTCGCAACAACGTTTTGTCATTAGTAGGGTAAAACTAACCTGTCTCACGACGGTCTAAACCCAGCTCACGTTCCCTTGCATGGGTGAACAATCCAACGCTTGGTGAATTTTGCTTCACAATGATAGGAAGAGCCGACATCGAAGGATCAAAAAGCGACGTCGCTATGAACGCTTGGCCGCCACAAGCCAGTTATCCCTATGGTAACTTTTCTGACACCTCTTGTTAAAAACTCTTTAAACCAAAAGGATCGATAGGCCGAGCTTTTGCTGTCCCTGTGTGTACTGAACACCGAGATCAAGTCAGCATTTGCCCTTTTGCTCTATGTGTGGTTTCTGTCCGCACTGAGCTGGCCTTGGGACACCTCCGTTATTATTTGAGAGATGTACCGCCCCAGTCAAACTCCCTACCTGGCAATGTCCTTGAATTGGATCATACCTGAGTAATTGGAGTTATACCAAATTTTTCAAATCAAAAATACATAAATGCATCGTTTTATTAAAGAATTTGTTTGCGATTATATAACAAACTCGTGATACTTTGATCAAGAAGCTTGCATCAAAACCCAATACCATAAGATATAATAAATATATCCGTATAATGGCTAGGAAATGATACACGTTCCATTTAATCAAGTAAGTAAGGAAACAATAAGAGTAGTGGTATTTCATTGACGATACCAAACCGAGGTCTAATATCTCCACTTATTCTACACCTCTTATGTCTCCTTACACTGCCAGATTAGAGTCAAGCTCAAAAGGGTCTTCTTTCCCCGCTAATTATTCCAAGCCCGTTCCCTTGGCTGTGGTTTCGCTAGATAGTAGATAGGGACAACGCGACGACTTTTCAGATCTCTCCGAACTTGTTTTACGTGGCGTGTTCCACACTGAAGGGATTACAACCACGACACCCTGAACACCCACAAGTGGTGCATGTATCAACATGGTGTATGTGTCTGGATACGCCAGACAAGCGTCCCGGACTAGAAGCTATAGCTATGTACATAGCGACCACCCCGGTAGCAATTCGAGTACTTGCTTGCCGGGCAAGCACTCCCCCTTGCTGAGGAGCGAGATCTACCTAAATCTCTACTGATCTCTGGGTCACAGCACCCGAGTTTTGCGCAACTAGCACCGTAACTCAAACGTCGAACACGAAGGCTCTACCCGCGATATGGGTACCAACCACAGCCACCACGATACTCCCACCAGGGGGCCTACCTCAATGTGCAGTCTTGGATAGCTGCACAACCCGTGGTACCGAAAGAGAGGCTCGGTGGGCCTCCTCCTTTTGCTCCGACAAGCAGGGTTAGAGGGACCTATGGCTATATTAGTCGCCTCTTACGACAAGCAATAGCGGACTGTGGAAGTATTCTCGCCCGCTAACCACACGGCGAAGTTGTTGGGCTAAACACCCCTCCTCCTACGGAACACTTCGTCCGCAAACACTGCCAGCCGTTGAGTCCTCTGTTGATCTTCCAGGATTCTATCGAAGGTCCAGTTTTCGCCAAGGCGCTGCACTCCAAGTCCATCGAGGTTCCGCAAATCTGCATATAGGGGGCAAGCGCACAATATGTGCATCCAGTCCTCATATGGATCTCCACAAGCGCAAGCAGTGGTATCGCTGAGGGCTCTCCCTTGCAAAAATGCGTTAAACGACCCGTGACCTGTCAGCAGGTAAGACGTCCTCATCGAGAATCCAAATCTTGGATCCCGATAGGCGAGAGTGACATATGGGATGAATTTATGCGTCACCCGTCCTGGTTCGCTGTCATCATCCCATCTGTTCTGCCAACTCTGCAGTAAGCACTCTTCTAGGCGAGTCTTCCTCTGCTTCCAGCTTAGACACGTAGTGTCCTCGTCATATAGCCAGTCGTTCTCCTCCAGCGGGTATCCACGCTTCAGCTTGTATTTGACCGCTAAAAACTTAGCAGCCAAGTCAAGCGGGGGAGCTCCACCAAGTACCTGCAGTGCCACTGTGGACACTGTTCGGCATACCGAAAGGCATCCAAGCAGGATTAGCCTCTGGCAGGAGGCTAGTCGTCTCCGGGCGGCTACTTGCTCGGCGGTGTCATACCATACCGGGGCACCAAACAGCACACAAGGTGCCATGAGTCCGTCATATATGGTCCGCCTGGCTCGAGGACTGAAGCCCCAGTCGGCTCGAAGCACACGCGCCAATGCTCCAACGACTCCGGTCATCCGCTGGCGAAGCGAAGCTATGTGCGTGAGGAATTTCATTCCTTCACTGACCGTGATGCCAAGGTACCGACAGCTACGCACATACGGAAGGTTCGCTCCAGCAAACCTCACCGTAGGCGCACGTCTCAAGGCACCTTTTAGCAGCATTATTACCGTCTTGCTGGTCGAGACGGCAACGCCAACTTCCGCTCCCCACGCTTCTACGATGGACATCAGCTGTGCTCCTTTTTCCTCTAGCATAGCTCGGGAATTTCCCTCGACGAGAAGCAGCAAGTCATCAGCGTATGCACTCAGCTGGCAATACGGCTGGAGACGCTGAAGCAGTACATCCATCAGAATGTCCCAGATAAATGGGCCACTGATTGACCCCTGCGGGCAGCCTCTAGTTACCGGTACTTCCACAGTACCGGAACTGCTTCGGATCACTGCTCTTCGGCCGGAGAAAAAGCTCTGCCACAAGCCCATCTCCCGGCATCCCAAGTCTGCTAGTCGGCGGAGTGCAGCACTCCATTCGACGTTGTCGAATGCTCCTTTGAAGTCCACGAATGTGCCGAGCACGTATTGCGCCGGGCTGGCACAAACACTGCTCTTCACGTGTCTCCAAGCATCCTCCACACATCGTCCTTGGCGAAATCCAAACTGCCATCTGCAGCCTTCCGGAAGAACTTCTCTCACACGATTCACCATGATGGCCTCGAGCACCTTACCAAAGACTGGCAGCAAGCATATTCCTCTATATGAGGAGGGCTCACACTTGTCCTTATCTGGCCCTTTGAGCAGCGAGACAACTCGTGGGCACTTCCACTCAGCGGGAAAAGTATCCTAATCGATGCATCGGGAAAACAACGATGCTAGGTGCTCGGGTATGGCGCGCCAGACTGCCTTGCAGATAGTGCCATTGATGCCGTCCAAGCCGGGAGAGCGCCTGCTCTTCAACCGGGCAACACATGCATCAACCTCGAATTCTTCGAGGGCCGGTGGGACTTCCTCCGCGATGGCAGTCGGTGCTTCGGACTCCGCAACTGGGAAGAAATTGCGGAGGAGCACTCGTGCACAGTCACCCCAATCAGTGATGAGCTCGCCATTCACGCGGAGGCACCCAATCTCCGTGCACTTTCTGCGGCCTCGGCAAATCTTGTAGACGCGCCCCCATGGGTCGTCGGCATGATCTCCCACGAAGCGTTTCCAGTCATCCATTTTCGCCCTCCCAATGAGCTTCTTGTAGTTGCTGAGGCCCGCCTCAGCTCGACCACTACACGCTCTATAGCGGCACCGTCATCACGACGCCTTCCATCTTGGAGTAGGCGACGAAGTCTCCGGACTTCGCGCCTTGCAGCGCAGAGGTCGGCAGTCCACCAACGTGCTCTCCTGTTGGGCGATCGAATTGACTTTCTTCCCAGCGCAATATCACATACATTATGTACTATACTGCGCAGGGTCGAAACTTGCTGGTCCAACGGCGACTCTGAGAAGTTTTCCGGAAGTTCGGCTGCTCTACTCACCATTTCCTCCTTGAACAATCGCCAACGTGCATTGGAGAAGTTCCAGGACGGCACAGGAGCTATGCTCTCAACTGCGCGCGCGGTAGTTGGTTCGGCCACAACAGTAATGATGTTGTGGTCACTCAATTCCCACTCGTCCACTCCACTCATATGTGGCCCACATAGATGCTGCCTCATTGACGATTGTCACGTCGATATCGCTAGTAGCTCTGTGATTATCGAACGTGTACACCTCTGTTGACTGGTTTAGGGCGGCGACTCTTGCCTCCAGCATCCACTCTGACAGCAGCTCACCCCGTCTGTAGTTAGCTTGCCCCTCGGCATGACGAGAGAGTTTGCTAAGCCACATGGGGGACACTGCATTCGCGTCGAGGCCCAGGATTGCGGGGGTTCTGCTGGCCTGCAGCAGGACCGCATCCATGTACCGGAGGTACGGTTCCAGAGGTGCATCGAACTGGCAGTATGCGGCGCAAAGGAAGATTGAGCCAAAGCTCCCTTTAACGACCAGACATACGCCATAATCCGTGGTGAGGGTCTCCACTGGCATACAGATGGCTTCCTGTTGATCTACTAGGATGGCTGCCTTCCCTCGCCGATCGGTGAAAATTCTCATTCCTTCAGGCAGCACATCCATTCCGTCCCGCCGAGATACGGCTCCTGCACCAGCGCGAACATAGACTCCGATCTCCTGAGTCGGACTCCGAGCTCGATGGTCGCAGCTCTGCCTCGGCCACAGTTCGCTTGGATGAAGCTAAACATTAATGTCTAGCTTGCACCCTCGCCAGCAACGCCCCGTATATCGGGCACACGTTCGAGAGCATGTAATGCCCCGAGGGTTGCCCTCTGTGACGGCAGTTCCGGCAGTCCACCGGGTTTTGGCACTTTGCCGCGGTGTGGCCTTGTTGCCCGCACTGGCGGCAGACATTGTCCTTCTGCCGGCATTCGCTGACCTTGTGGTCGAAACCCACGCATCTGTGGCAGGCGTATGTGCGGACCTGTGCTCGGCATCGGAATGAGAACCACTTGATGTAGACACGACCTACATCAAGCTTCGCCATCGCGCGGTCGTCTACCTCTAGCGTTACATTTACTGTGGCGCCGTCGGTTACCGACCACGCCTTGGTCACCAGGTGCACGGACTTCTTAAATTGGGACATAGTCATATCGCTGTCGAAGTTATTTCCATGCAGCTCCTGCATGAATTCCTCAGGGCCGATAGCTGTGTCGACGTCATAGACGACGACCTTCGGCTTCTCGGCCGCATTCCGTGCCACATTTAGCCCAACTTCAGCGAACCTCTTTGATGCTACCACCTTCTGCAGCTCTCCAACTGAAGGAGTACGAATGATCGCACCACCACCTCGACGGAGCTCACGTACCTCATGTACTCTGACTCCGAGGGAGGGTGCAACCATCGTTCGCACCTTTTCCGCTATAGCTTTCCCCGATAGCGCAGGGTCGTCGCACTTCACCACCGCTGACCACGTCTCGCGAACCTTGGTGGTCCGCGGGGCAGCGATGGGTGCAACCTGTGGCATCTGGGGAGCATTGGCGGCCGTATCTTTAACGGATTCGACGACGGCGGCGGCGGTGGCGGCATAGCGAGCCGCGTCTCCAGTTCTCCACACCGGAGCATTAACGCCAGCACCAGCTCATCGTAGCGGCTGATAGCATACGAGAGCTCTTCCGTGTCCACTTCTCCTAGGCTGCGGAAGCTGCTTCTCACCATGCGCTGGGTGGCCGACAGCTCTGCCATCATGGCTGCTTGCCCAGCACGGGCGGCAGGTAGCGGCAGTGGCAGTGGTGGCAACAATTTTAGCAGCAGTGGAAACGGCGGAGGCAGCAGTGTGGTCGGCAGCAGGGGCAGCAGCAGTAGGATCAACAGCGGTGGCAGCAGCGTGGGGGGGTAGCCGCCCGGGCGTCCTCCAGCGACGAAAACGCCTCCTCCAGTACACCAACGGGTTCTGGCACTCCATTCGACGCCAGGGCAACCAATTTCGCCTGCGTCGGCGCCGAGCTCTTAGAGGCCAGATGGCTTCTGCGCCTGCTCGTCTTTTCCTCGAAGCACTACTTCCGCTCAAGGCACTCGCGCTGCTGTCGCTCTCGTCGGCATAACTCCGATGGTGGCTCCTCCTACCGTCGACGCCAGCAACCGTATGCTCGTTTGCTCAGTGACAAAAGGTAGATGCTCTAGAGCTCCACCTATCGGTAGCGTCTGGTAGCACTAAAACTGTCCCTATACACAAACCCTAGCAGTGACTGCCACCAATAAGCTTTTTGACAGCTGCTCAAAAAGCTTACTCGAAAAACTTACTCGTAAGCTCGCCTCGCAGCACGTGCGGAGTGGAAAATTTCCAATAGTTTATTGTTAATAATTTCCAAACCGCTTGTTTTTAACACTCGACAATTTTCACTCGACTTCCGCGGAGCACTAAATCACCGATTTAATTACTTTCCAACAAGGAAAACTTAGTTATTCGCAATCTGTACACGAGCGCAACGAAAACACGTCCGTCGTTAATCCATTCATGCTACACGCGATGACGGGCATTTGGACCCTCATAGTTACTCCCGCCGTTGACCCGCGCTTACTTGAATTTCTTCACTTTGACATTCAGAGCACTGGGCAGAAATCACATTGTGTCAACACCCGCTAGGGCCATCACAATGCTTTGTTTTAATTAGACAGTCGGATTCCCCAAGTCCGTGCCAGTTCTGAATTGATTGTTAATTGATAATCGTTATAATTGATAAGAACTAATTGGTTTAACCCAAATAGTATTCTTAAAAATTTTAGCAAGAAAGTTCCACAATTGGCTACGTAACTAAACTATCCGGGGAACAAGTAACTAACATAAATGCTAGAAACTCTATTTACCCAGAACGAGCACATAAACCATGTTATTGTTTCCCAATCAAGCCCGACTATCTCAATTCAGAGCCAATCCTTATCCCGAAGTTACGGATCTAATTTGCCGACTTCCCTTACCTACATTATTCTATCGACTAGAGACTCTTCACCTTGGAGACCAGCTGCATAGTTGGGAATGTGCTGTGGTTTTAAGTTTATCGGAGGTAGACCTCTGCAGTCTTCATCTTTGGTCTACAGGCGGGGGGGGGCAACAGAAAAGAAAACTCTTCCGATATCTCTCGACGGCTTCTTTATGGTCGTTCCTGTTGCCAGGATGAGCACGAGGCCCATATTTAATAACAAACGGATACTCAACAGGTTACGGAATTGGAACCGTATTCCCTTTCGTTCAAATTATTCAAGTGTATTATATTCGCTTTGTTTATATAGTTAGGCATTTTTGTTTTACTTGAAAATTTTCGGCTTTCGCCTTGAACTTAGGACCGACTAACTCGTGATCAACCACTGTTCACACGAAACCCTTCTCCACTTCAGTCCTCCAAGTCTCATTCGATTATTTGCTACTACCACCAAGATCTGTACCAATGGCAGCTCCATGCAGGCTTACGCCAAACACTTCTACGCATACCATTGTACCTTCCTACTCACTAAAGTTTCAAAATTTATATCACAAGTAATATAAATCATCTACTTTAGCGGTAATGTATAGGTATACAACTTAAGCGCCATCCATTTTAAAGGGCTAGTTGCTTCGGCAGGTGAGTTGTTACACACTCCTTAGCGGATTTCGACTTCCATGATCACCGTCCTGCTGTTTTAAGCAACCAACGCCTTTCATGGTATCTGCATGAGTTGTTAATTTGGGCACCGTAACATTACGTTTGGTTCATCCACACGCCAGTTCTGCTTACCAAAAGTGGCCCACTGGCACATTATATCATAACCTTGAACTTCATATCAAGAAAGTTAAGGTTCTTACCCATTTAAAGTTTGAGAATAGGTTAAGATCGTTTCGACCCTAAGGCCTCTAATCATTCGCTTTACCAGATAAGATTATTTTATATAATATTAAAATGCACCAGCTATCCTGAGGGAAACTTCGGAAGGAACCAGCTACTAGATGGTTCGATTGGTCTTTCGCCCCTATACTCAATTCTGACAATCGATTTGCACGTCAGAACTGTTTCGGTCTTCCATCAGGGTTTCCCCTGACTTCAACCTGATCAAGTATAGTTCACCATCTTTCGGGTCACAGCATATATGCTCAAGGTACGTTCCAGTTAGAGGCATAAATAATATAAATATACATTATACATAACTATATAGAACGCCCCGGGATTGTGTTAATTAGCTATAAATAGCTAAAAAACTAATCCCATTATTAGTCAAGTTAATTACGCTATTAGGTTTACATCCCAATAACTTGCATATGTTAGACTCCTTGGTCCGTGTTTCAAGACGGGTCCCGAAGGTATCCTGAATCTTTCGCATTGTTAATCATACAAGAGCATATAATAAACACAAAAATCAATGATAATTATGCCATTATATAATTCCGAAAAATTAACGCTCTGTAATAATATAAATCTATCAGCACTTTATCAAATTAATAACATTTATTCTGTGTTAAAATGCAAGCAATTTAATTGGAATAAACTATAAGTTATATTTTATGAT
>NW_022881310.1:0-12500 GCF_004382145.1 Drosophila mauritiana | reverse complement strand
CCCTCTCACTATAATGGCTTTTCTCTATAATACTAAGAGAATGTGGGATATTTTCAGCATTTTTTCCCTTATACATATAATAATTAATCATTTTCATATGTATATTATTTAATTTACTCATATTATTGCCAAAATCATATGAATACATAAGTTTTGAACAATATGAGAGGTCGGCAACCACTGCCTACCTATAGTAGTTTTTGAACCCTCTGTCGTAATTCCGGTCGTTTACACTACTATACCCTCTCACTATAATGGCTTTTCTCTATAATACTAAGAGAATGTGGGATATTTTCAGCATTTTTTCCCTTATACATATAATAATTAATCATTTTCATATGTATATTATTTAATTTACTCATATTATTGCCAAAATCATATGAATACATAAGTTTTGAACAATATGAGAGGTCGGCAACCACTGCCTACCTATAGTAGTTTTTGAACCCTCTGTCGTAATTCCGGTCGTTTACACTACTATACCCTCTCACTATAATGGCTTTTCTCTATAATACTAAGAGAATGTGGGATATTTTCAGCATTTTTTCCCTTATACATATAATAATTAATCATTTTCATATGTATATTATTTAATTTACTCATATTATTGCCAAAATCATATGAATACATAAGTTTTGAACAATATGAGAGGTCGGCAACCACTGCCTACCTATAGTAGTTTTTGAACCCTCTGTCGTAATTCCGGTCGTTTACACTACTATACCCTCTCACTATAATGGCTTTTCTCTATAATACTAAGAGAATGTGGGAATATTTCAGCATTTTTTCCCCTATACATATAATAATTAATAATTTTCATATGTATATTATTTAATTTACTCATATAATTGCCAAAATCATATGAATACATAAGTTTTGAACAATATGAGAGGTCGGCAACCACTGCCTACCTATAGTAGTTTTTGAACCCTCTGTCGTAATTCCGGTCGTTTACACTACTATACCCTCTCACTATAATGGCTTTTCTCTATAATACTAAGAGAATGTGGGATATTTTCAGCATTTTTTCCCTTATACATATAATAATTAATAATTTTCATATGTATATTATTTAATTTACTCATATAATTGCCAAAATCATATAAATACATAAGTTTTGAACAATATCAGAGGTCAGCAACGGTCTTTCCTCTATAATACTAAGATAATATGGGAATATTTTCAGCATTTTTTCCCTTATACATTTATACATATAATAATTAATCATTTTCATATGTATATTATTTAATTTACTCATATTATTGCCAAAATCATATAAATACATAAGTTTTGAACAATATCAGAGGTCAGCAACGGTCTTTCCTCTATAATACTAAGATAATGTGGGAATATTTCATCATTTTTTCCTTTATACATTTATACATATAATATTTAATCATTTTATATGTATATTATTTAATTTACTCATATAATTGCCAAAATCATATAAATACATAAGTTTTGAACAATATCAGAGGTCGGCAACGGTCTTTCCTCTATAATACTAAGATAATATGGGAATATTTCAGCATTTTTTCCCTTATACATATAATAATTAATCATTTTCATATGTATATTATTTAATTTACTCGTATAATTGCCAAAATCCTATGAAGACATAAGAGAATACAATATGAGAGGTCGGCGCAACCATAATATAGTAGTTGATGACGAGGTGTTTGGCAACTTGATACAATTCTTTAAAAAGTCTTTATATTAATTATATGATAGGGACAATATCATATGCGTCACTAAATTGATGACGAGGTGTTTGGCAACGTGACACAAATCATTAAAGTCTTTATATTAATTATATGATAGAGACAATATCATATGCGTCACTAAATTGATGACGAGGTATTTGGCAACTTGATAGAATTCTTTAAAGTCTTTATATCAAAAATTATATGATAGGGACAATATCATATGCGTCACTAAATTGATGACGAGGTGTTTGGCAACTTGACACAATTCATTAAAGTCTTTATATTAATTATATGATAGAGACAATATCATATGCGTCACTAAATTGATGACGAGGTATTTGGCAACTTGATATAATTCTTTAAAGTCTTTATATCAAATATTATATGATAGGGACAATATCATATGCGTCACTAAATTGATGACGAGGTGTTTGGCAACTTGACACAATTCATTAAAGTCTTTATATTAATTATATGATAGGGACAATATCATATGCGTCACTAAATTGATGACGAGGTATTTGGCAACTTGATACAATTCTTTAAAGTTTTTATATCAAAAATTATATGATAGGGACAATATCATATGCGTCACTAAATTGATGACGAGGTGTTTGGCAACTTGACACAATTCATTAAAGTCTTTATATTAATTATATGATAGGGACAATATCATATGCGTCACTAAATTGATGACGAGGTATTTGGCAACTTGATACAATTCTTTAAAGTTTTTATATCAAAAATTATATGATAGGGACAATATCATATGCGTCACTAAATTGATGACGAGGTGTTTGGCAACTTGACACAATTCATTAAAGTCTTTATATTAATTATATGATAGAGACAATATCATATGCGTCACTAAATTGATGACGAGGTATTTGGCAACTTGATATAATTCTTTAAAGTCTTTATATCAAAAATTATATGATAGGGACAATATCATATGCGTCACTAAATTGATGACGAGGTGTTTGGCAACTTGACACAATTCATTAAAGTCTTTATATTAATTATATGATAGGGACAATATCATATGCGTCACTAAATTGATGACGAGGTATTTGGCAACTTGATACAATTCTTTAAAGTTTTTATATCAAAAATTATATGATAGGGACAATATCATATGCGTCACTAAATTGATGACGAGGTGTTTGGCAACTTGACACAATTCATTAAAGTCTTTATATTAATTATATGATAGGGACAATATCATATGCGTCACTAAATTGATGACGAGGTATTTGGCAACGTGATAGAATTCTTTAAAGTCTTTATATCAAAAATTATACGATAGGGACAATATCATATGCGTCACTAAATTGATGACGAGGTATTTGGCAACTTGATATAATTCTTTAAAGTCTTTATATCAAAAATTATATGATAGGGACAATATCATATGCGTCACTAAATTGATGACGAGGTGTTTGTTTGGCTACAGGAAAAATCATTTATTTATCGAATCATCAAGCAAAGGATAAGCTTCAGTGGATCGCAGTATGGCAGCTGCTCAACCACTTACAACACCTTGCCTGTTACAAAAGTCGTTTACAATTGATTCTAGGCTTTGTCATTGTATTAAATAATGCTTTTATATGTAACTAGCGCGGCATCAGGTGATCGAAGATCCTCCTAATTTACTATGTTACAAATTACATTGGCATCACATCCATTGTCGTTTATAAAATAAATTATAAACTTTAAATGGTTTAGAAGCCATACAATGCAAATTGCCCCTTATTTATCATTGCAGTCCAGCACGGATACGACCTTAGAGGCGTTCAGGCATAATCCAACGGACGTAGCGTCATACCACTGTTCGCTCGAACAAGTATTGTGCCATTGGTCCGTACCTGCGGTTCCTCTCGTACTACGCAGGAATGCTGTCGCAACAACGTTTTGTCATTAGTAGGGTAAAACTAACCTGTCTCACGACGGTCTAAACCCAGCTCACGTTCCCTTGCATGGGTGAACAATCCAACGCTTGGTGAATTTTGCTTCACAATGATAGGAAGAGCCGACATCGAAGGATCAAAAAGCGACGTCGCTATGAACGCTTGGCCGCCACAAGCCAGTTATCCCTATGGTAACTTTTCTGACACCTCTTGTTAAAAACTCTTTAAACCAAAAGGATCGATAGGCCGAGCTTTTGCTGTCCCTGTGTGTACTGAACACCGAGATCAAGTCAGCATTTGCCCTTTTGCTCTATGTGTGGTTTCTGTCCGCACTGAGCTGGCCTTGGGACACCTCCGTTATTATTTGAGAGATGTACCGCCCCAGTCAAACTCCCTACCTGGCAATGTCCTTGAATTGGATCATACCTGAGTAATTGGAGTTATACCAAATTTTCAAATCAAAAATACATAAATGCATCGTTTTATTAAAGAATTTGTTTGCGATTATATAACAAACTCGTGATACTTTGATCAAGAAGCTTGCATCAAAACCCAATACCATAAGATATAATAAATATATCCGTATAATGGCTAGGAAATGATACACGTTCCATTTAATCAAGTAAGTAAGGAAACAATAAGAGTAGTGGTATTTCATTGACGATACCAAACCGAGGTCTAATATCTCCCACTTATTCTACACCTCTTATGTCTCCTTACACTGCCAGATTAGAGTCAAGCTCAAAAGGGTCTTCTTTCCCCGCTAATTATTCCAAGCCCGTTCCCTTGGCTGTGGTTTCGCTAGATAGTAGATAGGGACAACGACGACTTTTCAGATCTCTCCGAACTTGTTTTACGTGGCGTGTTCCACACTGAAGGGATTACAACCACGACACCCTGAACACCCACAAGTGGTGCATGTATCAACATGGTGTATGTGTCTGGATACGCCAGACAAGCGTCCCGGACTAGAAGCTATAGCTATGTACATAGCGACCACCCCGGTAGCAATTCGAGTACTTGCTTGCCGGGCAAGCACTCCCCCTTGCTGAGGAGCGAGATCTACCTAAAATCTCTACTGATCTCTGGGTCACAGCACCCGAGTTTTGCGCAACTAGCACCGTAACTCAAACGTCGAACACGAAGGCTCTACCCGCGATATGGGTACCAACCACAGCCACCACGATACTCCCACCAGGGGGCCTACCTCAATGTGCAGTCTTGGATAGCTGCACAACCCGTGGTACCGAAAGAGAGGCTCGGTGGGCCTCCTCCTTTTGCTCCGACAAGCAGGGTTAGAGGGACCTATGGCTATATTAGTCGCCTCTTACGACAAGCAATAGCGGACTGTGGAAGTATTCTCGCCCGCTAACCACACGGCGAAGTTGTTGGGCTAAACACCCCTCCTCCTACGGAACACTTCGTCCGCAAACACTGCCAGCCGTTGAGTCCTCTGTTGATCTTCCAGGATTCTATCGAAGGTCCAGTTTTCGCCAAGGCGCTGCACTCCAAGTCCATCGAGGTTCCGCAAATCTGCATATAGGGGGCAAGCGCACAATATGTGCATCCAGTCCTCATATGGATCTCCACAAGCGCAAGCAGTGGTATCGCTGAGGGCTCTCCCTTGCAAAAATGCGTTAAACGACCCGTGACCTGTCAGCAGGTAAGACGTCCTCATCGAGAATCCAAATCTTGGATCCCGATAGGCGAGAGTGACATATGGGATGAATTTATGCGTCACCCGTCCTGGTTCGCTGTCATCATCCCATCTGTTCTGCCAACTCTGCAGTAAGCACTCTTCTAGGCGAGTCTTCCTCTGCTTCCAGCTTAGACACGTAGTGTCCTCGTCATATAGCCAGTCGTTCTCCTCCAGCGGGTATCCACGCTTCAGCTTGTATTTGACCGCTAAAAACTTAGCAGCCAAGTCAAGCGGGGGAGCTCCACCAAGTACCTGCAGTGCCACTGTGGACACTGTTCGGCATACCGAAAGGCATCCAAGCAGGATTAGCCTCTGGCAGGAGGCTAGTCGTCTCCGGGCGGCTACTTGCTCGGCGGTGTCATACCATACCGGGGCACCAAACAGCACACAAGGTGCCATGAGTCCGTCATATATGGTCCGCCTGGCTCGAGGACTGAAGCCCCAGTCGGCTCGAAGCACACGCGCCAATGCTCCAACGACTCCGGTCATCCGCTGGCGAAGCGAAGCTATGTGCGTGAGGAATTTCATTCCTTCACTGACCGTGATGCCAAGGTACCGACAGCTACGCACATACGGAAGGTTCGCTCCAGCAAACCTCACCGTAGGCGCACGTCTCAAGGCACCTTTTAGCAGCATTATTACCGTCTTGCTGGTCGAGACGGCAACGCCAACTTCCGCTCCCCACGCTTCTACGATGGACATCAGCTGTGCTCCTTTTTCCTCTAGCATAGCTCGGGAATTTCCCTCGACGAGAAGCAGCAAGTCATCAGCGTATGCACTCAGCTGGCAATACGGCTGGAGACGCTGAAGCAGTACATCCATCAGAATGTCCCAGATAAATGGGCCACTGATTGACCCCTGCGGGCAGCCTCTAGTTACCGGTACTTCCACAGTACCGGAACTGCTTCGGATCACTGCTCTTCGGCCGGAGAAAAAGCTCTGCCACAAGCCCATCTCCCGGCATCCCAAGTCTGCTAGTCGGCGGAGTGCAGCACTCCATTCGACGTTGTCGAATGCTCCTTTGAAGTCCACGAATGTGCCGAGCACGTATTGCGCCGGGCTGGCACAAACACTGCTCTTCACGTGTCTCCAAGCATCCTCCACACATCGTCCTTGGCGAAATCCAAACTGCCATCTGCAGCCTTCCGGAAGAACTTCTCTCACACGATTCACCATGATGGCCTCGAGCACCTTACCAAAGACTGGCAGCAAGCATATTCCTCTATATGAGGAGGGCTCACACTTGTCCTTATCTGGCCCTTTGAGCAGCGAGACAACTCGTGGGCACTTCCACTCAGCGGGAAAGTATCCTAATCGGATGCATCGGGAAAACAACGATGCTAGGTGCTCGGGTATGGCGCGCCAGACTGCCTTGCAGATAGTGCCATTGATGCCGTCCAAGCCGGGAGAGCGCCTGCTCTTCAACCGGGCAACACATGCATCAACCTCGAATTCTTCGAGGGCCGGTGGGACTTCCTCCGCGATGGCAGTCGGTGCTTCGGACTCCGCAACTGGGAAGAAATTGCGGAGGAGCACTCGTGCACAGTCACCCCAATCAGTGATGAGCTCGCCATTCACGCGGAGGCACCCAATCTCCGTGCACTTTCTGCGGCCTCGGCAAATCTTGTAGACGCGCCCCCATGGGTCGTCGGCATGATCTCCCACGAAGCGTTTCCAGTCATCCATTTTCGCCCTCCCAATGAGCTTCTTGTAGTTTGCTGAGGCCCGCCTCAGCTCGACCACTACACGCTCTATAGCGGCACCGTCATCACGACGCCTTCCATCTTGGAGTAGGCGACGAAGTCTCCGGACTTCGCGCCTTGCAGCGCAGAGGTCGGCAGTCCACCAACGTGCTCTCCTGTTGGGCGATCGAATTGACTTTCTTCCCAGCGCAATATCACATACATTATGTACTATACTGCGCAGGGTCGAAACTTGCTGGTCCAACGGCGACTCTGAGAAGTTTTCCGGAAGTTCGGCTGCTCTACTCACCATTTCCTCCTTGAACAATCGCCAACGTGCATTGGAGAAGTTCCAGGACGGCACAGGAGCTATGCTCTCAACTGCGCGCGCGGTAGTTGGTTCGGCCACAACAGTAATGATGTTGTGGTCACTCAATTCCCACTCGTCCACTCTCCACTCATATGTGGCCCACATAGATGCTGCCTCATTGACGATTGTCACGTCGATATCGCTAGTAGCTCTGTGATTGTCGAACGTGTACACCTCTGTTGACTGGTTTAGGGCGGCGACTCTTGCCTCCAGCATCCACTCTGACAGCAGCTCACCCCGTCTGTAGTTAGCTTGCCCCTCGGCATGACGAGAGAGTTTGCTAAGCCACATGGGGGACACTGCATTCGCGTCGAGGCCCAGGATTGCGGGGGTTCTGCTGGCCTGCAGCAGGACCGCATCCATGTACCGGAGGTACGGTTCCAGAGGTGCATCGAACTGGCAGTATGCGGCGCAAAGGAAGATTGAGCCAAAGCTCCCTTTAACGACCAGACATACGCCATAATCCGTGGTGAGGGTCTCCACTGGCATACAGATGGCTTCCTGTTGATCTACTAGGATGGCTGCCTTCCCTCGCCGATCGGTGAAAATTCTCATTCCTTCAGGCAGCACATCCATTCCGTCCCCGCCGAGATACGGCTCCTGCACCAGCGCGAACATAGACTCCGATCTCCTGAGTCGGACTCCGAGCTCGATGGTCGCAGCTCTGCCTCGGCCACAGTTCGCTTGGATGAAGCTAAACATTAATGTCTAGCTTGCACCCTTGCCAGCAACGCCCCGTATATCGGGCACACGTTCGAGAGCATGTAATGCCCGAGGGTTGCCCTCTGTGACGGCAGTTCCGGCAGTCCACCGGGTTTTGGCACTTTGCCGCGGTGTGGCCTTGTTGCCCGCACTGGCGGCAGACATTGTCTTCTGCCGGCATTCGCTGACCTTGTGGTCGAAACCCACGCATCTGTGGCAGGCGTATGTGCGGACCTGTGCTCGGCATCGGAATGAGAACCACTTGATGTAGACACGACCTACATCAAGCTTCGCCATCGCGCGGTCGTCTACCTCTAGCGTTACATTTACTGTGGCGCGTCGGTTACCGACCACGCCTTGGTCACCAGGTGCACGGACTTCTTAAATTGGGACATAGTCATTCGCTGTCGAAGTTATTTCCATGCAGCTCCTGCATGAATTCCTCAGGGCCGATAGCTGTGTCGACGTCATAGACGACGACCTTCGGCTTCTCGGCCGCATTCCGTGCCACATTTAGCCCAACTTCAGCGAACCTCTTTGATGCTACCACTTCTGCAGCTCTCCAACTGAAGGAGTACGAATGATCGCACCACCACCTCGACGGAGCTCACGTACCTCATGTACTCTGACTCCGAGGGAGGGTGCAACCATCGTTCGCACCTTTTCCGCTATAGCTTTCCCCGATAGCGCAGGGTCGTCGCACTTCACCACCGCTGACCAACGTCTCGCGAACCTTGGTGGTCCGCGGGGCAGCGATGGGTGCAACCTGTGGCATCTGGGGAGCATTGGCGGCCGTATTCTTTAACGGATTCGACGACGGCGGCGGCGGTGGCGGCATAGCGAGCCGCGTCTCCAGTTCTCCACACCGGAGCATTAACGCAGCACCAGCTCATCGTAGCGGCTGATAGCATACGAGAGCTCTTCCGTGTCCACTTCTCCTAGGCTGCGGAAGCTGCTTTCTCACCATGCGCTGGGTGGCCGACAGCTCTGCCATCATGGCTGCTTGCCCAGCACGGGCGGCAGCGGTAGCGGCAGTGGCAGTGGTGGCAACAATTTTAGCCAGCAGTGGAAACGGCGGAGGCAGCAGTGTGGTCGGCAGCAGGGGCAGCAGTAGGATCAACAGCGGTGGCAGCAGCGTGGAGAGGGGGGTAGGCCGCCCGGGCGTCCTCCAGCGACGAAACGCCTCCTCCAGTACACCAACGGGTTCTGGCACTCCATTCGATGCCAGGGCAACCAATTTCGCCTGCGTCGGCGCCGAGCTCTTAGAGGCCAGATGGCTTCTGCGCCTGCTCGTCTGGATTTCCTCGAGGCACTACTTCCGCTCAAGGCACTCACGCTGCTGTCGCTCTCGTCGGCATAACTCCGATGGTGGCTCCTCCTACCGTCGACGCCAGCAACCGTATGCTCGTTTGCTCAGTGACAAAAGGTAGATGCTCTAGAGCTCCACCTATCGGTAGCGTCTGGTAGCACTAAACTGTCCCTAGACACAAACCCTAGCAGTGACTGCCACCAATAAGCTTTTTGACAGCTGCTCAAAAAGCTTACTCGAAAAACTTACTCGTAAGCTCGCCTCGCAGCACGTGCGGAGTGGAAAATTTCCAATAGTTTATTGTTAATAATTTCCAAACCGCTTGTTTTTAACACTCGACAATTTTCACTCGACTTCCGCGGAGCACTAAATCACCGATTTAATTACTTTCCAACAAGGAAAACTTAGTTATTCGCAATCTGTACACGAGCGCAAAAAACACGTCCGTCGTTAATCCATTCATGCGCGTCACTAATTAGATGACGAGGCATTTGGCTACCTTAAGAGAGTCATAGTTACTCCCGCCGTTGACCCGCGCTTACTTGAATTTCTTCACTTTGACATTCAGAGCACTGGGCAGAAATCACATTGTGTCAACACCCGCTAGGGCCATCACAATGCTTTGTTTAATTAGACAGTCGGATTCCCCAAGTCCGTGCCAGTTCTGAATTGATTGTTAATTGATAATCGTTATAATTGATAAGAACTAATTGGTTTAACCCAAATAGTATTCTTAAAAATTTTAGCAAGAAAGTTCCACAATTGGCTACGTAACTAAACTATCCGGGGAACAAGTAACTAACATAAATGCTAGAAACTCTATTTACCCAACGAGCACATAAACCATGTTATTGTTTCCCAATCAAGCCCGACTATCTCAATCTTCAGAGCCAATCCTTATCCCGAAGTTACGGATCTAATTTGCCGACTTCCCTTACCTACATTATTCTATCGACTAGAGACTCTTCACCTTGGAGACCAGCTGCGGATATTGGTACGGCCTGTTGAGAAGTTTGCGTGTCCCCACCATAAATTTTCAAGGTCCGAGGAGAAAATATCGACACAACAGTATATGTCATGCTCTTCTAGCCCATCTACCATATCTCTCTGCGAAAGACTTCCATGGTAGTACGGCTATAAAACAGAAAGAAAACTCTTCCGATATCTCTCGACGGCTTCTTTATGGTCGTTCCTGTTGCCAGGATGAGCACGAGGCCCATATTTAATAACAAACGGATACTCAACAGGTTACGGAATTGGAACCGTATTCCCTTTCGTTCAAAATTATTCAAGTGTATTATATTCGCTTTGTTTATATAGTTAGGCATTTTTGTTTTACTTGAAAATTTTCGGCTTTCGCCTTGAACTTAGGACCGACTAACTCGTGATCAACCACTGTTCACACGAAACCCTTCTCCACTTCAGTCCTCCAAGGTCTCATTCGATTATTTGCTACTACCACCAAGATCTGTACCAATGGCAGCTCCATGCAGGCTTACGCCAAACACTTCTACGCATACCATTGTACCTTCCTACTCACTAAAGTTTCAAAATTTATATCACAAGTAATATAAATCATCTACTTTAGCGGTAATGTATAGGTATACAACTTAAGCGCCATCCATTTTAAGGGCTAGTTGCTTCGGCAGGTGAGTTGTTACACACTCCTTAGCGGATTTCGACTTCCATGATCACCGTCCTGCTGTTTTAAGCAACCAACGCCTTTCATGGTATCTGCATGAGTTGTTAATTTGGGCACCGTAACATTACGTTTGGTTCATCCCACAGCGCCAGTTCTGCTTACCAAAAGTGGCCCACTGGGCACATTATATCATAACCTTGAACTTCATATCAAGAAAGTTAAGGTTCTTACCCATTTAAAGTTTGAGAATAGGTTAAGATCGTTTCGACCCTAAGGCCTCTAATCATTCGCTTTACCAGATAAGATTATTTTATATAATATTAAAATGCACCAGCTATCCTGAGGGAAACTTCGGAAGGAACCAGCTACTAGATGGTTCGATTGGTCTTTCGCCCCTATACTCAATTCTGACAATCGATTTGCACGTCAGAACTGTTTCGGTCTTCCATCAGGGTTTCCCCTGACTTCAACCTGATCAAGTATAGTTCACCATCTTTCGGGTCACAGCATATATGCTCAAGGTACGTTCCAGTTAGAGGCATAAATAATATAAATATACATTATACATAACTATATAGAACGCCCCGGGATTGTGTTAATTAGCTATAAATAGCTAAAAAACTAATCCCATTTTAGTTAATTACGCTATTAGGTTTACATCCCAATAACTTGCACATATGTTAGACTCCTTGGTCCGTGTTTCAAGACGGGTCCCGAAGGTATCCTGAATCTTTCGCATTGTTAATCATACAAGAGCATATAATAAACACAAAAATCAATGATAATTATGCCATTATATAATTCCGAAAAATTAACGCTCTGTAATAATATAAATCTATCAGCACTTTATCAAATTAATAACATTTATTCTGTGTTTAAAATGCAAGCAATTTAATTGGAATAAACTATAAGTTATATTTTATGATAAATTTGGGATATGCTAATAGATTACAATGTCCTTATATGGAAAAAATGCACATTATTCTTAATAATATTATTTAAATATTACAATTTTAATGATGAATTTTCCATAACGGATATTCAGGTTCATCGGGCTTAACCTCTAAGCAGTTTCACGTACTGTTTAACTCTCTATTCAGAGTTCTTTTCAACTTTCCCTCACGGTACTTGTTTACTATCGGTCTCATGGTTATATTTAGTTTTAGATGGAGTTTACCACCCACTTAGTGCTGCACTATCAAGCAACACGACTCTTTGGAAACATCATCTAGTAATCATTAACGTTATACGGGCCTGGCACCCTCTATGGGTAAATGGCCTCATTTAAGAAGGACTTAAATCATTAATTTCTCATACTAGAATATTGACGCTCCATACACTGCATCTCACATTTGCCATATAGACAAAGTGACTTAGTGCTGAACTGTTTTCTTTTCGCTCGCCGCTACTAAGAAAATCCTTGTTAGTTTCTTTTCCTCCCCTAATTAATATGCTTAAATTCAGGGGGTAGTCCCATATGAGT
>NW_022881309.1:5000-25453 GCF_004382145.1 Drosophila mauritiana | reverse complement strand
ATCGTTTATGGTTAGAACTAGGGCGGTATCTGATCGCCTTCGAACCTCTAACTTTCGTTCTTGATTAATGAAAACATCTTTGGGCAAATGCTTTCGCTTAAGTTAGTCTTACGACGGTCCAAGAATTTCACCTCTCGCGTCGTAATACTAATGCCCCCAAACTGCTTCTATTAATCATTACCTCTTGATCTGAAAACCAATGAAAGCAGAACAGAGGTCTTATTTCATTATCCCATGCACAGAATATTCAGGCATTTGAAGCCTGCTTTAAGCACTCTAATTTGTTCAAAGTAATAGTACCGGCCCACAATAACACTCGTTTAAGAGCACTAGTGCAGGTTTTTAAATAGGAGGAACATATGAAAAAATACAAGTATTTAATCACATATAAGAACTCCACCGGTAATACGCTTACATACATAAAGGTATAGTACTAACCACAATTGTAAGTTGTACTACCCGTATGAAGCACAAGTTCAACTACGAACGTTTTAACCGCAACAACTTTAATATACGCTATTGGAGCTGGAATTACCGCGGCTGCTGGCACCAGACTTGCCCTCCAATTGGTCCTTGTTAAAGGATTTAAAGTGTACTCATTCCAATTACAGGGCCTCGGATATGAGTCCTGTATTGTTATTTTTCGTCACTACCTCCCCGAGCTGGGAGTGGGTAATTTACGCGCCTGCTGCCTTCCTTAGATGTGGTAGCCGTTTCTCAGGCTCCCTCTCCGGAATCGAACCCTGATTCCCCGTTACCCGTTGCAACCATGGTAGTCCTAGATACTACCATCAAAAGTTGATAGGGCAGACATTTGAAAGATCTGTCGTCGTACAAGACCATACGATCTGCATGTTATCTAGAGTTCAACCAATATAACGATCTTGCGATCGCTTGGTTTTAGCCTAATAAAAGCACATGTCCCATAAGGTTCATGTTTTAATTGCATGTATTAGCTCTAGAATTACCACAGTTATCCAAGTAACTGTTAACGATCTAAGGAACCATAACTGATATAATGAGCCTTTTGCGGTTTCACTTTTAATTCGTGTGTACTTAGACATGCATGGCTTAATCTTTGAGACAAGCATATAACTACTGGCAGGATCAACCAGAATAATGTTTTTCCTTCATATTCCATTCATATATTTTGAATCGAAATAAGCAATATAATAGATATATAGATATATAGATTTTTCACTTTATATAATTCCATGATTTTTATTATATTGAATAAAATTCAATATTTCGCCTTTGGGTAAAAATTTTAAATATATAAGTAAAAAAATCCATTCGATTACGGCCATTTTATATAGCATTCGTAATCCATATTTTCATTTTTAATTTATACTTGTTTTACCAATATAACAAGAATTTCATCTAATTATTGTAATATATATATTTCTATAATTTTATCTTTTTATACATACATATTTCATTATAAAATATCATTTTATTTCCAACATACATAATTATTGTATCCACACATGTACAATTTTTGTTTAACCAATATAAATATTAAGTTAAATCATTTGCATTTTGAAGATAAATTTAAAATTTTCTCTTTTCATATATATCTCTGGTAATATATAACATAAAACCAAGCGCATATGATAATATTTCCACATTTAATATATAATTTTATATTTCTTTCATAAGAATCCATATTTGTATTATACCGTAACGATATAATAATCCAACTATACGGCAGGTAATAAATTAATATTTGCCTGCCTCCAAAAATTAACGATAATATATGGAAACGATTTGTTATTCTATATATAATAGAAACTTGACTTTTGTTTCAACGATATTATCTATAAGCGTATATTCCTATTATCCGCGGAGCCAAGTCCCGTGTTCTATAGAACTGAGAAACAAATTTGTACGGATAATAATATACTTATTGTATGTAACCAATATAAACATAATCCGAAATAAATATTTCGAATAATGCGGGAGGTCGGCAACCACTGCCTACCTATAGTAGTTTTTGAACCCGCTGTCCTCAAAGCGGGTATTTTCAATTCCGTTTGCCACCCAACATACGGGCTATTCTCTTATATATTAAGAGATATAGGAACATTTCATTTTTTTTCCATTATTCATATATAATATGATTATTTTTTCCCTTATACATATAATAATTAATCATTTTCATATGTATATTATTTAATTTACTCATATTATTGCCAAAATCATATGAATACATAAGTTTTGAACAATATGAGAGGTCGGCAACCACTGCCTACCTATAGTAGTTTTGAACCCTCTGTCGTAATTCCGGTCGTTTACACTACTATACCCTCTCACTATAATGGCTTTTCTCTATAATACTAAGAGAATGTGGGATATTTTCAGCATTTTTTCCCTTATACATATAATAATTAATCATTTTCATATGTATATTATTTAATTTACTCATATTATTGCCAAAATCATATGAATACATAAGTTTTGAACAATATGAGAGGTCGGCAACCACTGCTACCTATAGTAGTTTTTGAACCCTCTGTCGTAATTCCGGTCGTTTACACTACTATACCCTCTCACTATAATGGCTTTTCTCTATAATACTAAGAGAATGTGGGATATTTTCAGCATTTTTCCCTTATACATATAATAATTAATCATTTTCATATGTATATTATTTAATTTACTCATATTATTGCCAAAATCATATGAATACATAAGTTTTGAACAATATGAGAGGTCGGCAACCACTGCCTACCTATAGTAGTTTTTGAACCCTCTGTCGTAATTCCGGTCGTTTACTACTATACCCTCTCACTATAATGGCTTTCTCTATAATACTAAGAGAATGTGGGATTTTCAGAATTTTTTCCCTTATACATATAATAATTAATCATTTTCATATGTATATTATTTAATTTACTCATATTTATTGCCAAAATCATATGAATACATAAGTTTTGAACAATATGAGAGGTCGGCAACCACTGCCTACCTATAGTAGTTTTTGAACCCTCTGTCGTAATTCCGGTCGTTTACACTACTATACCCTCTCACTATAATGGCTTTTCTCTATTATACTAAGAGTGGGATATTTTCAGCATTTTTTCCCTTATACATATAATAATTAATAATTTTCATATGTATATTATTTAATTTACTCATATAATTGCCAAAATCATATGAATACATAAGTTTTGAACAATATGAGAGGTCGGCAACCACTGCCTACCTATAGTAGTTTTTGAACCCTCTGTCGTAATTCCGGTCGTTTACACTACTATACCCTCTCACTATAATGGCTTTTCTCTAATACTAAGAGAATGTGGGAATATTTCAGCATTTTTCCCCTATACATATAATAATTAATAATTTTCATATGTATATTATTTAATTTACTCATATAATTGCCAAAATCATATGAATACATAAGTTTTGAACAATATGAGAGGTCGGCAACCACTGCCTACCTATAGTAGTTTTTGAACCCTCTGTCGTAATTCCGGTCGTTTACACTACTATACCCTCTCACTATAATGGCTTTTCTCTATAATACTAAGAGAATGTGGGAATATTTCAGCATTTTTTCCCCTATACATATAATAATTAATAATTTTCATATGTATATTATTTAATTTACATATAATTGCCAAAATCATATAAATACATAAGTTTTGAACAATATCAGAGGTCAGCAACGGTCTTTCTATAATACTAAGATAATATGGGAATATTTTCAGCATTTTTTCCCTTATACATTTATACATATAATAATTAATCATTTTCATATGTATATTATTTAATTTACTCATATTATTGCCAAAATCATATAAATACATAAGTTTTGAACAATATCAGAGGTCAGCAACGGTCTTTCCTCTATAATACTAAGATAATGTGGGAATATTTCATCATTTTTTCCTTTATACATTTATACATATAATATTTAATCATTTTATATGTATATTATTTAATTTACTCATATAATTGCCAAAATCATATAAATACATAAGTTTTGAACAATATCAGAGGTCGGCAACGGTCTTTCCTCTATAATACTAAGATAATATGGGAATATTTCAGCATTTTTTCCCTTATACATATAATAATTAATCATTTTCATATGTATATTATTTAATTTACTCGTATAATTGCCAAAATCCTATGAAGACATAAGAGAATACAATATGAGAGGTCGGCGCAACCGAGGTGTTTGGCAACTTGATACAATTCTAAAAAGTCTTTATATTAATTATATGATAGGGACAATATCATATGCGTCACTAAATTGATGACGAAACGAAACATAGAGACAATATCATATGCGTCACTAAATTGATGACGAGGTATTTGCAACCTTAAAGTCTTTATATCAAAAATTATATGATAGGGACAATATCATATGCGTCACTAAATTGATGACGAGGTGTTTGGCAACTTGACACTTTAAAGTCTTTATATTAATTATATGATAGAGACAATATCATATGCGTCACTAAATTGATGACGAGGTATTTGGCAACTTGATATAATTCTTTAAAGTCTTTATATCAAAATTATATGATAGGACAAATCATATGCGTCACTAAATTGATGACGAGGTGTTTGGCAACTTGACACAATTCATTAAAGTCTTTATATTAATTATATGATAGGGACAATATCATATGCGTCACAATTGATGACGAGGTATTTGGCAACTTGATACAATTCTTTAAAGTTTTTATATCAAAAATTATATGATAGGGACAATATCATATGCGTCACTAAATTGATGACGAGGTGTTTGGCAACTTGACACAATTCATTAAAGTCTTTATATTAATTATATGATAGGACAATATCATATGCGTCACTAAATTGATGACGAGGTATTTGGCAACTTGATACAATTCTTTAAAGTTTTATATCAAAATTATATGATAGGGACAATATCATATGCGTCACTAAATTGATGACGAGGTGTTTGGCAACTTGACACAATTCATTAAAGTCTTTATATTAATTATATGATAGAGACAATATCATATG
The DNA here is from genome assembly GCF_004382145.1 of Drosophila mauritiana. Lineage (NCBI taxonomy): Eukaryota > Metazoa > Arthropoda > Insecta > Diptera > Drosophilidae > Drosophila > Drosophila mauritiana. The sequence goes on along the minus strand of NW_022881309.1, from coordinate 20,449 downwards.
CGTCACTAAATTGATGACGAGGTATTTGGCAACTTGATAAATTCTTTAAAGTCTTTATATCAAAAATTATATGATAGGGACAATATCATATGCGTCACTAAATTGATGACGAGGTGTTTGGCAACTTGACACAATTCATTAAAGTCTTTATATTAATTATATGATAGGGACAATATCATATGCGTCACTAAATTGATGACGAGGTATTTGGCAACTTGATACAATTCTTTAAAGTTTTTATATCAAAAATTATATGATAGGGACAATATCATATGCGTCACTAAATTGATGACGAGGTGTTGGCAACTTGACACAATTCATTAAAGTCTTTATATTAATTATATGATGACAATATCATATGCGTCACTAAATTGATGACGAGGTATTTGGCAACTTGATATAATTCTTAAAGTCTTTATATCAAAAATTATATGATAGGGACAATATCATATGCGTCACTAAATTGATGACGAGGTGTTTGGCAACTTGTAAAGTCATAGGGACAATATCATATGCGTCACTAAATTGATGACGAGGTATTTGGGATAGAATTCTTTAAAGGGATAGGGACAATATCATATGCGTCACTAAATTGATGACGAGGTATTTGGCAACAATTCTTTAAACTTTATATCAAAAATTATATGATAGGGACAATATCATATGCGTCACTAAATGATGACGAGGTGTTTGTTTGGCTACAGGAAAAATCATTTATTTATCGAATCATCAAGCAAAGGATAAGCTTCAGTGGATCGCAGTATGGCAGCTGCTCAACCACTTACAACACCTTGCCTGTTACAAAAGTCGTTTACAATTGATTCTAGGCTTTGTCATTGTATTAAATAATGCTTTATATGTAACTAGCGCGGCATCAGGTGATCGAAGATCCTCCTAATTTACTATGTTACAAATTACATTGGCATCACATCCATTGTCGTTTATAAAATAAATTATAAACTTTAAATGGTTTAGAAGCCATACAATGCAAATTGCCCCTTATTATCATTGCAGTCCAGCACGGATACGACCTTAGAGGCGTTCAGGCATAATCCAACGGACGTAGCGTCATACCACTGTTCGCTCGAACAAGTATTGTGCCATTGGTCCGTACCTGCGGTTCCTCTCGTACTACGCAGGAATGCTGTCGCAACAACGTTTTGTCATTAGTAGGGTAAAACTAACCTGTCTCACGACGGTCTAAACCAGCTCACGTTCCCTTGCATGGGTGAACAATCCAACGCTTGGTGAATTTTGCTTCACAATGATAGGAAGAGCCGACATCGAAGGATCAAAAAGCGACGTCGCTATGAACGCTTGGCCGCCACAAGCCAGTTATCCCTATATGGTAACTTTTCTGACACCTCTTGTTAAAAACTCTTTAACCAAAAGGATCGATAGGCCGAGCTTTTGCTGTCCCTGTGTGTACTGAACACCGAGATCAAGTCAGCATTTGCCCTTTTGCTCTATGTGGTTTCTGTCCGCACTGAGCTGGCCTTGGGACACCTCCGTTATTATTTGAGAGATGTACCGCCCCAGTCAAACTCCCTACCTGGCAATGTCCTTGAATTGGATCATACCTGAGTAATTGAGTTATACCAAATTTTCAAATCAAAAATACATAAATGCATCGTTTTATTAAAGAATTTGTTTGCGATTATATAACAAACTCGTGATACTTTGATCAAGAAGCTTGCATCAAAACCCAATACCATAAGATATAATAAATATATCCGTATAATGGCTAGGAAATGATACACGTTCCATTTAATCAAGTAAGTAAGGAAACAATAAGAGTAGTGGTATTTCATTGACGATACCAAACCGAGGTCTAATATCTCCCACTTATTCTACACCTCTTATGTCTCCTTACACTGCCAGATTAGAGTCAAGCTCAAAAGGGTCTTCTTTCCCCGCTAATTATTCCAAGCCCGTTCCCTTGGCTGTGGTTTCGCTAGATAGTAGATAGGGACAGTAGGAATCTCGTTAATCCATTCATGCGCGTCACTAATTAGATGACGAGGCATTTGGCTACCTTAAGAGAGTCATAGTTACTCCCGCCGTTGACCCGCGCTTACTTGAATTTCTTCACTTTGACATTCAGAGCACTGGGCAGAAATCACATTGTGTCAACACCCGCTAGGGCCATCACAATGCTTTGTTTAATTAGACAGTCGGATTCCCCAAGTCCGTGCCAGTTCTGAATTGATTGTTAATTGATAATCGTCGTTATAATTGATAAGAACTAATTGGTTTAACCCAAATAGTATTCTTAAAAATTTTAGCAAGAAAGTTCCACAATTGGCTACGTAACTAAACTATCCGGGGAACAAGTAACTAACATAAATGCTAGAAACTCTATTTACCCAGAACGAGCACATAAACCATGTTATTGTTTCCCAATCAAGCCCGACTATCTCAATCTTCAGAGCCAATCCTTATCCCGAAGTTACGGATCTAATTTGCCGACTTCCCTTACCTACATTATTCTATCGACTAGAGACTCTTCACCTTGGAGACCAGCTGCGGATATTGGTACGGCCTGTTGAGAAGTTTGCGTGTCCCCACCATAAATTTTCAAGGTCCGAGGAGAAAATATCGACACAACAGTATATGTCATGCTCTTCTAGCCCATCTACCATATCTCTGCGAAAGACTTCCATGGTAGTACGGCTATAAAACAGAAAAGAAAACTCTTCCGATATCTCTCGACGGCTTCTTTATGGTCGTTCCTGTTGCCAGGATGAGCACGAGGCCCATATTTAATAACAAACGGATACTCAACAGGTTACGGAATTGGAACCGTATTCCCTTTCGTTCAAAATTATTCAAGTGTATTATATTCGCTTTGTTTATATAGTTAGGCATTTTTGTTTTACTTGAAAATTTTCGGCTTTCGCCTTGAACTTAGGACCGACTAACTCGTGATCAACCACTGTTCACACGAAACCCTTCTCCACTTCAGTCCTCCAAGGTCTCATTCGATTATTTGCTACTACCACCAAGATCTGTACCAATGGCAGCTCCATGCAGGCTTACGCCAAACACTTCTACGCATACCATTGTACCTTCCTACTCACTAAAGTTTCAAAATTATATCACAAGTAATATAAATCATCTACTTTAGCGGTAATGTATAGGTATACAACTTAAGCGCCATCCATTTAAGGGCTAGTTGCTTCGGCAGGTGAGTTGTTACACACTCCTTAGCGGATTTCGACTTCCATGATCACCGTCCTGCTGTTTTAAGCAACCAACGCCTTTCATGGTATCTGCATGAGTTGTTAATTTGGGCACCGTAACATTACGTTTGGTTCATCCCACAGCGCCAGTTCTGCTTACCAAAAGTGGCCCACTGGGCACATTATATCATAACCTTGAACTTCATATCAAGAAAGTTAAGGTTCTTACCCATTTAAAGTTTGAGAATAGGTTAAGATCGTTTCGACCCTAAGGCCTCTAATCATTCGCTTTACCAGATAAGATTATTTTATATAATATTAAAATGCACCAGCTATCCTGAGGGAAACTTCGGAAGGAACCAGCTACTAGATGGTTCGATTGGTCTTTCGCCCCTATACTCAATTCTGACAATCGATTTGCACGTCAGAACTGTTTCGGTCTTCCATCAGGGTTTCCCCTGACTTCAACCTGATCAAGTATAGTTCACCATCTTTCGGGTCACAGCATATATGCTCAAGGTACGTTCCAGTTAGAGGCATAAATAATATAAATATACATTATACATAACTATATAGAACGCCCCGGGATTGTGTTAATTAGCTATAAATAGCTAAAAAACTAATCCCATTATTAGTCAAGTTAATTACGCTATTAGGTTTACATCCCAATAACTTGCACATATGTTAGACTCCCTTGGTCCGTGTTTCAAGACGGGTCCCGAAGGTATCCTGAATCTTTCGCATTGTTAATCATACAAGAGCATATAATAAACACAAAAATCAATGATAATTATGCCATTATATAATTCCGAAAAATTAACGCTCTGTAATAATATAAATCTATCAGCACTTTATCAAATTAATAACATTTATTCTGTGTTAAAATGCAAGCAATTTAATTGGAATAAACTATAAGTTATATTTTATGATAAATTTGGGATATGCTAATAGATTACAATGTCCTTATATGGAAAAAATGCACATTATTCTTAATAATATTATTTAAATATTACAATTTTAATGATGAATTTTCCATAACGGATATTCAGGTTCATCGGGCTTAACCTCTAAGCAGTTTCACGTACTGTTTAACTCTCTATTCAGAGTTCTTTTCAACTTTCCCTCACGGTACTTGTTTACTATCGGTCTCATGGTTATATTTAGTTTTAGATGGAGTTTACCACCCACTTAGTGCTGCACTATCAAGCAACACGACTCTTTGGAAACATCATCTAGTAATCATTAACGTTATACGGGCCTGGCACCCTCTATGGGTAATGGCCTCATTTAAGAAGGACTTAAATCATTAATTTCTCATACTAGAATATTGACGCTCCATACACTGCATCTCACATTTGCCATATAGACAAAGTGACTTAGTGCTGAACTGTTTTCTTTTCGCTCGCCGCTACTAAGAAAATCCTTGTTAGTTTCTTTTCCTCCCCTAATTAATATGCTTAAATTCAGGGGGTAGTCCCATATGAGTTGAGGTTGTATATATAACTATTTTTTGCCATAAATTCTTTATATATAAATGATAAAACAATCAATTAAATTCGTTATAAATAGTTCCAATAGTTCTTGTAAGCAAAGTTATTTTTTATCCATTTAACGAACCAACGAAGAATAATAACAAAACCAAGATTTTTCTTTTCCGAATCATTAATAAGAGACAATTCTAGATGAAAAATATTTCAATTTTTTATGCTAGACATTTCTCAGTATTATTTGATTGAAAAAGAAAATATTTCTCTTCGTTTTTCACATTCAAATGTGAGATAATGTTTTTCATTTCAATATTATAATAATAATATACCATATGCTTATAAAAAATTTATAAACAACTTAATTAGCATAGTCTTACAACCCTCAACCATATGTAGTCCAAGCAGCACTATAAAATTAATTAAAGTACATAACAGCATGGACTGCGATATGCGTTCAAAATGTCGATGTTCATGTGTCCTGCAGTTCACACGATGACGCACAGTTTGCTGCGTTCTTCATCGACCCATGAGCCGAGTGATCCACCGCTTAGAGTTTTATAATTCATTTTTATATAATATCAATATTGTTTTTATTGAAAGAAATTAAAAATACACCATTTTACTGGCATATATCAATTCCTTCAATAAATTTATTTTATACCTAAAAATAAATGTTGCGATATGTCTTAGTTTCATATAAGCATTATGTATCATAAAAATCTGGTTATGGTTTGCTATTTTGGGTGACACATACTGCAAAATTTATATAAAACATTAACCTGATGGATGACAGGTACAAACATTGTATATTTTAGGTTGTTGCATTAGCCAACGTATGCTCATAACATAGATGAACAATACATATTCGCAACGCGTGTATATTATGGTCCATATACACACACACTTATTTTGAATACCACATTCAAAATTATTTTAATTTTAATTCGACTTCTACTTTCAAATTTTGTTCAGTTTCTTCGATTTCCATTTTCGAGAATTTGTTTTTATAGGAAACGCCATTGTTGTAGTAGGTACTGCCACAAATACGCACAACAACATTAATAATGTTAAAGTCTTTTATGAGGTTGCCAAGCCCCACATATAAAATAAAAGCCATCTTCATTTTATTTTGACTTTAACTTTTGATTCCGTGGAATCATTTTGTAATATTTTTATTTTGGTAAATTGTATTTATTTGTATTATAACAAATGTTTATTAACGATAAAGGATATTATACAATAATGATCCTTCCGCAGGTTCACCTACGGAAACCTTGTTACGACTTTTACTTCCTCTAAATAATCAAGTTCGGTCAACTTTTGCGAAACAACCGTAACACGCAAGGCGTCACAGTGATCACGTCCGGAGACCTCACTAAATAATTCAATCGGTAGTAGCGACGGGCGGTGTGTACAAAGGGCAGGGACGTAATCAATGCGAGTTAATGACTCACACTTACTGGGAATTCCAAGTTCATGTGAACAGTTTCAGTTCACAATCCCAAGCATGAAAGTGGTTCAGCGGTTTACCCGGACCTCTCGGTCTAGGAAATACACGTTGATACTTTCATTGTAGCGCGCGTGCAGCCCAGGACATCTAAGGGCATCACAGACCTGTTATTGCTCAATCTCATTATTGCTAGACGCAATTTGTCCATTTAAGAAGCTAGTGTCCTTATAATGGGACAAACCAACAGGTACGGCTCCACTTACATAAACACATTCAAACACAATAAACATTTTACTGCCACCATGAATGAAGGCTACATAAGCTTCAGCACCATAATCCTGAAGATATCTATTTAATATATTTGAGTCTCGTTCGTTATCGGAATTAACCAGACAAATCACTCCACGAACTAAGAACGGCCATGCACCACCACCCATAGATTCGAGAAAGAGCTATCAATCTGTCTTACACACTTATGTTCGGACCTGGTAAGTTTTCCCGTGTTGAGTCAAATTAAGCCGCAGGCTCCACTCCTGGTGGTGCCCTTCCGTCAATTCCTTTAAGTTTCAGCTTTGCAACCATACTTCCCCCGGAGCCCAAAAGCTTTGGTTTCCCGGGAAGCGACTGAGAGAGCCATAAAAGTAGCTACACCCAATTGCTAGCTGGCATCGTTTATGGTTAGAACTAGGGCGGTATCTGATCGCCTTCGAACCTCTAACTTTCGTTCTTGATTAATGAAAACATCTTTGGCAAATGCTTTCGCTTAAGTTAGTCTTACGACGGTCCAAGAATTTCACCTCTCGCGTCGTAATACTAATGCCCCCAAACTGCTTCTATTAATCATTACCTCTTGATCTGAAAACCAATGAAAGCAGAACAGAGGTCTTATTTCATTATCCCATGCACAGAATATTCAGGCATTTGAAGCCTGCTTTAAGCACTCTAATTTGTTCAAAGTAATAGTACCGGCCCACAATAACACTCGTTTAAGAGCACTAGTGCAGGTTTTTAAATAGGAGGAACATATGAAAAAATACAAGTATTTAATCACATATAAGAACTCCACCGGTAATACGCTTACATACATAAAGGTATAGTACTAACCACAATTGTAAGTTGTACTACCCGTATGAAGCACAAGTTCAACTACGAACGTTTTAACCGCAACAACTTTAATATACGCTATTGGAGCTGGAATTACCGCGGCTGCTGGCACCAGACTTGCCCTCCAATTGGTCCTTGTTAAAGGATTTAAAGTGTACTCATTCCAATTACAGGGCCTCGGATATGAGTCCTGTATTGTTATTTTTCGTCACTACCTCCCCGAGCTGGGAGTGGGTAATTTACGCGCCTGCTGCCTTCCTTAGATGTGGTAGCCGTTCTCAGGCTCCCTCCGGAATCGAACCCTGATTCCCCGTTACCCGTTGCAACCATGGTAGTCCTAGATACTACATCAAAAGTTGATAGGGCAACATTTGAAAGATCTGTCGTCGGTACAAGACCATACGATCTGCATGTTATCTAGAGTTCAACCAATATAACGATCTTGCGATCGCTTGGTTTAGCCTAATAAAAGCACATGTCCCATAAGGTTCATGTTTTTAATTGCATGTATTAGCTCTAGAATACCACAGTTATCCAAGTAACTGTTAACGATCTAAGGAACCATAAACTGATATAATGAGCCTTTTGCGGTTTCACTTTTAATTCGTGTGTACTTAGACATCATGGCTTAATCTTTGAGACAAGCATATAACTACTGGCAGGATCAACCAGAATAATGTTTTTCCTTCATATTCCATTCATATATTTTGGAATCGAAATAAGCAATTAATAGATAATATAGATATATAGATTTTCACTTTATATAATTCCATGATTTTTATTATATTGAATAAAATTCAATATTCGCCTTGGGTAAAATTTTAAATATATAAGTAAAAAAATCCATTCGATTACGGCCATTTTATATAGCATTCGTAATCCATATTTTCATTTTTAATTTATACTTGTTTACCAATATAACAAGAATTTCATCTAATTATTGTAATATATATATTTCTATAATTTATCTTTTTATACATACATATTTCATTATAAAATATCATTTATTTCCAACATACATAATTATGTATCCACACATGTACAATTTTTGGTTTAACCAATATAAATATTAAGTTAAATCATTTGCATTTTGAAGATAAATTTAAAATTTATCTCTTTTCATATATATCTTGGTATATATAAACATAAAACCAGCGCATATGATAATATTTCACATTTAATATATTTTATATTTCTTTCATAAAGAACCATATTTGTATTATACCGTAACGATATAATAATCCAACTATACGGCAGGTAATAAATTAATATTTGCCTGCCTCCAAAAATTAACGATAATATATGGAAACATTTGTATTCTATATATAATAGAAACTTGACTTTTGTTCAACGATATTATCTATAAAGCGTAATATTCCTATTATCGCGGAGCCAAGTCCCGTGTTCTATAGAACTGAAAAACAAATTTACGGATAATAATAACTTTATTGTATGTAACCAATATAAACATAATCGAAATAAATATTTCGAATAATGCGGGAGGTCGGCAACCACTGCCTACCTATAGTAGTTTTTGAACCCGCTGTCCTCAAAGCGGGTATTTTCAATTCCGTTTGCCACCCAACATACGGGCTATTCTCTTATATATTAAGAGATTATAGGAACATTTCATTTTTTTTCCATTATTCATATATAATATGATTATTTTCCCTTATACATATAATAATTAATCATTTTCATATGTATATTATTTAATTTACTCATATTATTGCCAAAATCATATGAATACATAAGTTTTGAACAATATGAGAGGTCGGCAACCACTGCCTACCTATAGTAGTTTTTGAACCCTCTGTCGTAATTCCGGTCGTTTACACTACTATACCTCTCACTATAATGGCTTTTCTCTATAATACTAAGAGAATGTGGGATATTTTCAGCATTTTTTCCCTTATACATATAAATAATTAATCATTTTCATATGTATATTATTTAATTTACTCATATTTTGCCAAAATCATATGAATACATAAGTTTTGAACAATATGAGAGGTCGGCAACCACTGCCTACCTATAGTAGTTTTTGAACCCTCTGTCGTAATTCCGGTCGTTTACACTACTATACCCTCTCACTATAATGGCTTTTCTCTATAATACTAAGAGAGAATGTGGATATTTTCAGCATTTTTTCCCTTATATAATAATTAATCATTTTCATATGTATATTATTTAATTTACTATTGCCAAAATCATATGATTTTGAACAATATGAGAGGTCGGCAACCACTGCCTACCTATAGTAGTTTTGAACCCTCTGTCGTAATTCCGGTCGTTTACACTACTATACCCTCTCACTAATGGCTTCTCTATAATACTAAGAGAATGTGGGATATTTTCAGAATTTTTTCCCTTATACATATAATAATTAATCATTTTCATATGTATATATTATTTACTCATATTATTGCAAAATCATATGAATACATAAGTTTTGAACAATATGAGAGGTCGGCAACCACTGCCTACCTATAGTAGTTTTTGAACCCTCTGTCGTAATTCCGGTCGTTTACACTACTATACCCTCTCACTATAATGGCTTTTCTCTCTATTATACTAGAGAATGTGGATATTTTCAGCATTTTTTCCCTTATACATATAATAATTAATAATTTTCATATGTATATTATTTAAATTTACTCATATAATTGCCAAAATCATATGAATACATAAGTTTGAACAATATGAGAGGTCGGCAACCACTGCCTACCTATAGTAGTTTTTGAACCCTCTGTCGTAATTCGGTCGTTTACACTACTATACCCTCTCACTATAATGGCTTTTCTCTATAATACTAAGAGAATGTGGGAATATTTCAGCATTTTTTTCCCTATACATATAATAATTAATAATTTTCATATATATTATTTAATTTACTCATATAATTGCCAAATCATATGAATACATAAGTTTTGAACAATATGAGAGGTCGGCAACCACTGCCTACCTATAGTAGTTTTTGAACCCTCTGTCGTAATTCCGGTCGTTTACACTACTATACCCTCTCACTATAATGGCTTTTCTATAATACTAAGAGAATGTTTTATTTTTTTGAATTAATAATTTTCATATGTATATTATTTAATTTACTCATATAATTGCCAAAATCATATAAATACATAAGAACAATATCAGAGGTCAGCAACGGTCTTTCCTCTATAATACTAAGATAATATGGGAATATTTTCAGCTTTTTCCCTTATACAATCATTTTCATATGTATATTATTTAATTTACTCATATTATTGCCAAAATCATAAATACATAAGTTTTGAACAATATCAGAGGTCAGCAACGGTCTTTCCTCTATAATACTAAGATAATGTGGGAATATTTCATCATTTTTTCCTTTATACATTTATACATATAATATTTAATCATTTTATATGTATATTATTTAATTTACTCATATAATTGCCAAAATCATATAAATACATAAGTTTTGAACAATATCAGAGGTCGGCAACGGTCTTTCCTCTATAATACTAAGATAATATGGGAATATTTCAGCATTTTTTCCCTTATACATATAATAATTAATCATTTTCATATGTATATTATTTAATTTACTCGTATAATTGCCAAAATCCTATGAAGACATAAGAGAATACAATATGAGAGGTCGGCGCAACCATAATATAGTAGTTGATGACGAGGTGTTTGGCAACTTGATACAATTCTTTAAAAAGGTGATGACGAGGTGTTTAATCATTAAAGATGATAGAGATGCGTAAATTGATGAGGTATTTGGCAACTTGATAGAATTCTTTAAAGTCTTTATATCAAAAATTATATGATAGGGACAATATCATATGCGTCACTAAATTGATGACGAGGTGTTTGGCAACTTGACACAATTCATTAAAGTCTTTATATTAATTATATGATAGAGACAATATCATATGCGTCACTAAATTGATGACGAGGTATTTGGCAACTTGATATAATTTAAAGTCTTTATATCAAATATATATGATAGGGACAATATCATATGCGTCACTAAAATTGATGACTGGCAACTTGTGATATATCATATGCACGTTGGTTTTTATATCGGGGATTGTAAAGATGATAGGCATATTCACTTTGGCAACTTGAAAGTTTTATATCAAAAATTATATGATAGGGACAATATCATATGCGTCACTAAATTGATGACGAGGTGTTTGGCAACACACAATTCATTAAAGTCTTTTATATTAATTATGATAGGACAATATCATATGCGTCACTAAATTGATGACGATTTGGCAACTTGATATAATTCTTTAAAGTCTTTTATATCAAAAATTATATGATAGGGACAATATCATATGCGTCACTAAATTGATGACGAGGTGTTTGGCAACTTGACACAATTCATTAAAGTCTTTATATTAATTATATGATAGGGACAATATCATATGCGTCACTAAATTTGATGAGGTATTTGGCAACTTGATACAATTCTTTAAAATATATCGGGTGACGAACGAAGTCTTTATATTAATTATATGATAGGGACAATATCATATGTAAATTGATGACTTGGCAACTTGATAAATTCTTTAAAGTCTTTTATTAATTATATGATAGGACAATATCATATGCGTCACTGATGACGTTTTGCGATATGCGTCTTTTGCAACAATTCTTTAAAGAATTATACGATTATGCGTCACTAAATTGATGACCGCAACTTGATATAATTCTTTAAAGTCTTTATATCAAAAATTATATGATAGGGACAATATCATATGCGTCACTAAATTGATGACTGTTTGGCTACAGGAAAAATCATTTATTTATCGAATCATCAAGCAAAGGATAAGCTTCAGTGGATCGCAGTATGGCATCAACCACTTACAACACCTTGCCTGTTACAAAAGTCGTTTACAATTGATTCTAGGCTTTGTCATTGTATTAAATAATGCTTTTATATGTAACTAGCGCGGCATCAGGTGATCGAAGATCCTCCTAATTTACTATGTTACAAATTACATTGGCATCACATCCATTGTCGTTTATAAAATAAATTATAAACTTTAAATGGTTTAGAAGCCATACAATGCAAATTGCCTTATTTTATCATTGCAGTCCAGCACGGATACGACCTTAGAGGCGTTCAGGCATAATCCAACGGACGTAGCGTCATACCACTGTTCGCTCGAACAAGTATTGTGCCATTGGTCCGTACCTGCGGTTCCTCTCTACTACGCAGGAAATGCTGTCGCAACAACGTTTTGTCATTAGTAGGGTAAAACTAACCTGTCTCACGACGGTCTAAACCCAGCTCACGTTCCCTTGCATGGTGAACAATCCAACGCTTGGTGAATTTTGCTTCACAATGATAGGAAGAGCCGACATCGAAGGATCAAAAAGCGACGTCGCTATGAACGCTTGGCCGCCACAAGCCAGTTATCCCTATGGTAACTTTTCTGACACCTCTTGTTAAAAACTCTTTAAACCAAAAGGATCGATAGGCCGAGCTTTTGCTGTCCCTGTGTGTACTGAACACCGAGATCAAGTCAGCATTTGCCCTTTTGCTCTATGTGTGGTTTCTGTCCGCACTGAGCTGGCCTTGGGACACCTCCGTTATTATTTGAGAGATGTACCGCCCCAGTCAAACTCCCTACCTGGCAATGTCCTTGAATTGGATCATACCGACCAAATTTTCAAATCAAAAATACATAAATGCATCGTTTTATTAAAGAATTTGTTTGCGATTATATAACAAACTCGTGATACTTTGATCAAGAAGCTTGCATCAAAACCCAATACCATAAGATATAATAAATATATCCGTATAATGGCTAGGAAATCCATTTAATCAAGTAAGTAATCCCATTTTGTGACTGCCGGAGGAAAAATCTTATAGACGCTGTCCCCAGTTCCCTTTAGTCATTCCGGTCTTCATCGCCTTTTGGCTATTAGTGCGAAGAGGGTTTCCCCCGTGCGCGTCACTAATTAGATGACGAGGCATTTGGCTACCTTAAGAGAGTCATAGTTACTCCCGCCGTTGACCCGCGCTTACTTGAATTTCTTCACTTTGACATTCAGAGCACTGGGCAGAAATCACATTGTGTCAACACCCGCTAGGGCCATCACAATGCTTTGTTTTAATTAGACAGTCGGATTCCCCAAGTCCGTGCCAGTTCTGAATTGATTGTTAATTGATAATCGTTATAATTGATAAGTAATTGGTTTAACCCAAATAGTATTCTTAAAAATTTTAGCAAGAAAGTTCCACAATTGGCTACGTAACTAAACTATCCGGGGAACAAGTAACTAACATAAATGCTAGAAACTCTATTTACCCAGAACGAGCACATAAACCATGTTATTGTTTCCCAATCAAGCCCGACTATCTCAATCTTCAGAGCCAATCCTTATCCCGAAGTTACGGATCTAATTTGCCGACTTCCCTTACCTACATTATTCTATCGACTAGAGACTCTTCACCTTGGAGACCAGCTGGATATTGTACGGCCTGTTGAGAAGTTGCGTGTCCCCACCATAAATTTTCAAGGTCGAGGAGAAAATATCGACACAACAGTATATGTCATGCTCTTCTAGCCCATCTACCATATCTCTCTGCGAAAGACTTCCATGGTAGTACGGCTATAAAACAGAAAAGAAAACTCTTCCGATATCTCTCGACGGCTTCTTTATGGTCGTTCCTGTTGCAGGATGAGCACGAGGCCCATATTTAATAACAAACGGATACTCAACAGGTTACGGAATTGGAACCGTTCCCTTTTTTCAAAATTATTCAAGTGTATTATATTCGCTTTTTATATAGTTAGGCATTTTTGTTTTCTTGAAAATTTTCGGCTTTCGCCTTGAACTTACCGACTAACTCGTGATCAACCACTGTTCACACGAAACCTTCTCCACTTCAGTCCTCCAAGGTCTCATTCGATTATTTGCTACTACCACCAAGATCTGTACCAATGGCAGCTCCATGCAGGCTTACGCCAAACACTTCTACGCATACCATTGTACCTTCCTACTCACTAAAGTTTCAAAAATTTATATCACAAGTAATATAAATCATCTACTTTAGCGTAATGTATAGGTATACAACTTAAGCGCCATCCATTTTAAGGGCTAGTTGCTTCGGCAGGTGAGTTGTTACACACTCCTTAGCGGATTTCGACTTCCATGATCACCGTCCTGCTGTTTTAAGCAACCAACGCCTTTCATGGTATCTGCATGAGTTGTTAATTTGGGCACCGTAACATTACGTTTGGTTCATCCCACAGCGCCAGTTCTGCTTACCAAAAGTGGCCCACTGGGCACATTATATCATAACCTTGAACTTCATATCAAGAAAGTTAAGGTTCTTACCCATTTAAAGTTTGAGAATAGGTTAAGATCGTTTCGACCCTAAGGCCCTAATCATTCGCTTTACCAGATAAGATTATTTTATATAATATTAAATGCACCAGCTATCCTGAGGGAAACTTCGGAAGGAACCAGCTACTAGATGGTTCGATTGGTCTTTCGCCCCTATACTCAATTCTGACAATCGATTTGCACGTCAGAACTGTTTTCGGTCTTCCATCAGGGTTTCCCCTGACTTCAACCTGATCAAGTATAGTTCACCATCTTTCGGGTCACAGCATATATGCTCAAGGTACGTTCCAGTTAGAGGCATAAATAATATAAATATACATTATACATAACTATATAGAACGCCCCGGGATTGTGTTAATTAGCTATAAATAGCTAAAAAACTAATCCCATTATTAGTCAAGTTAATTACGCTATTAGGTTTACATCCCAATAACTTGCACATATGTTAGACTCCTTGGTCCGTGTTTCAAGACGGGTCCCGAAGGTATCCTGAATCTTCGCATTGTTAATCATACAAGAGCATATAATAAACACAAAAATCAATGATAATTATGCCATTATATAATTCCGAAAAATTAACGCTCTGTAATAATATAAATCTATCAGCACTTTATCAAATTAATAAATTTATTCTGTAAAATGCAAGCAATTTAATTGGAATAAACTATAAGTTATATTTTATGATAAATTTGGGATATGCTAATAGATTACAATGTCCTTATATGGAAAAAATGCACATTATTCTTAATAATATTATTTAAATATTACAATTTTAATGATGAATTTTCCATAACGGATATTCAGGTTCATCGGGCTTAACCTCTAAGCAGTTTCACGTACTGTTTAACTCTCTATTCAGAGTTCTTTTCA